>NC_079493.1:100205047-100503813 GCF_030052815.1 Hevea brasiliensis
TATAGTTTTAGCCTTTTGCAATTTAGGAATTTTCTTATGTGGCACTGATGTGGCACGTGCCTCGATGATAAGGTGCTGACATCAGCATGCCATATCTAACATGGCAAATGTTAGCATGCCACTCAAACATGGCACTGATGTCAGCATTCCACATTAGTGCCACGTCAAAGTAGTTAATGGCGTTAGCTACTTTTCCCTTGCTTAACTAACTATGTGGTAGTATAATCCTTGATTTGAAATGAAACTTTCTTCAATCCTTAATTTGAAAAGTGTGAAAGTACAAGATTCTAAATTATACTTTCCCCTTTTATTTTTGGTGAAATGTTTATGTTGGACTTTTTTGTATAATATTTATTTGATATTATATTAAATTTGTTTTATATGTATCTGTATATATTAGAAAAAAAGTCAAAATTCAAAAACTTTTTAAATATGATATAAACATAATTTTTATTCATATTAATTATTTTTTATATGTACTATCTATAAAATAAATAAATAGTTTCATGTAATTCTTAAATTTTAATGTATGTATACATATACAACGGAGAAAACGGTCATTAAGTAGCAACTTATACTTTCATAGTCATTTTTGTATTTAATCAAAACAATTTATTATGTTTTAAATGGCAGTTTATTGTTCATTTATAATTCATAGCTATGTTTTTTTAATAATTATGAACAAAATTTGCACTTGTTATATGTCACCATTTATTTTTTTTTAATTATTTATTTAAATTTATCTATTTTTCTTGGTAAACAATAAATATAGCAACGTATTTTAGTTGTAGTTCAACTCAAAAGCATTCCAAATTAATAAGCACAAAACTAAAAATTGTAAACTAAATAATAAATGAAAAATAAACATGTATAAAATTAAAAAAACACACTCAATAAATACAAAATAGATAGAAATAGACAGAATTTTAAAAGCAATTAAAAAGAGAAAGAAGCAATAAAAGGTTGAATCTTAAAAAATGGCAGAGTAGAACACCAAGCCTCTAAGAGGCTATGGTGCACCTCAAATTCAAAGATTTCAACCAAGTGTGACACAACCTACAGTGGCCACTAGCAACTTCGAGTAGAAATCAACATGGCTTTAGATGATTCAATAAATTCAATTTGGAGGTTCTCCATTAGAAGATTCGCAATTCCACCTCCAGTACTTTCTTGCTCTATGTGATACATTCAAGATGAATGTGGTTTCTAAAGATGCTATTTGACTAAGAGTATTTGCATTCTTTCTTAGGGAAAATGTAAGGAAGTGGTCACTATCTCAGCCCACCGATTCATTCACCACATTGGATGATCTGTCACAAGCTTTCTTAGGTAGATATTTTCCACCTGCAAAGATAACTAAACTCTGAACTGAACTTAATACATTCTGGCTAAGGGACAATAAATCTCTCTATAATGTATGGGAAAGGTACAAAGATCTTTAGAGAAGGGCCCACCCATATCATCTAAAACATTCAAAGTTTCTACCATCTTGAATGGGTTGCCTACAACCTTAAGTGAGCCAATGAAAGAGGAAACACAAGAAAATTAGCTAGAGTGTTTGAGCTAAACGCATTGAGCATGATCAGCTAACAAAAAGGCTAGATTAGTTAAGTGCTAATGCTGTTGGAGCTAGTAACTTGGTCTATGATCAATTTGGGGGAGGGCATTAGAGTTGAGAATGCAACTATCACAATGATCCTTCTTTAAAGCATTTGAACTATGTGAATAATAATGGGAATTTCAACCATAGATTGGACAGAAACCCTTGCTCAAATACTTATAATCTTGGATGGAAGAACCACCTAAACTTCTTATGATCCAACCAATAAAATTAGGCCATCAACTAACAACAAGGTTACAAGCCATCACCATTGGGGTTTCAGCAAAGAAATCCTAATCCACCTCTATTATATCCTCCTCAGCCTCAACTTGACCCTCAAGGGCAGAAATCATCCATGGAAGCTATGATGCAGAACTTTTTAATAGCATAGTAGCAGCAAAATGAGATGATTAAGCAGCTCACCTTTAGATTGGATCAACTAGCTACCCATAACAAAATGTTGGACAACCAAATTACTCAATAGGCTAGCTCTTCAAGCAAAACCCTTGGCAAACTACCTAGCCAACCAGAGATGAATCCAAAAGCTTTTTAGACTAGGACATTAGAAATTCGGTGGTTATTATAAGATATTAGAAATTTAGTAGTATTTCTAGACCCATTTGCATATGAATATTATACTTTCTAATGTCATATTCTACTACTTTTTGGACATTGATATCAAATCTAATGTTTGCATCTTTTCCTCATTACTTAGCCTACATATTCTTCCTTGTATTATGTTGAAATAAGTCCTTGAACATTAAGGACAATGTTGGTTTTGAGTTTGGGGGTGTAACAGAATTTATTTTAGTTTGCATTTTCGTTTGCATTTTAGCTTTGCATTCTAGTCTGCATTTTAGGTGCTTTGCATTCTATATGCATTTTAGGTTTACATTCTAGTTTGCATTTTAGGTAAAAGATTTTTGCATTTTTATTACTTTTGCATCCTTTAGCCCTTTCGATATAATGAGAACTATTTTGATGGATGATTAAAGTAACTTTGAAAAAATTCATGTGTTAACTTCTTAGAAGAGCATAAGGAGAAGAATGTTAATAATAAAACTAGTGTTTAGCTTTGTAAAAATTATTTGTTCTTATGCATATGTGTGCCATTCCGTTATAATAAAATTGTGAGTTCTTAGAGCAAGTATATGTGCATGGATGTCATTTTCTAATTGTCTCACAAGTCCAAAAATAGGTCTTTTAAACTTATCGAGATGAAATCCTAACATACAATTGATTAAGAGATGACTTAGGTATTCTTTGATTTTAACCTCATTATAGTCTTAGCCACCCTTGTTAAAAATTATCCTTTGTAGCCAATTGAGCCAATATTATACCTATAAAATTTTTTCTTTGTTACCCACACTGTTCACCTAGCCCTTAGCCTAAACACTAATCCCATCCTTATGAGAAGAGTTAAACTGTGAAAGTGAAAAAATACACTATGTGTATAAAATAAATAAATAAATAAATAAAGAGAAGAAGAAGAAGAAAAAGAAGGAAAGTATGGAGGAAAAAGTTAAAACAGAAAGAGCAAAGTGTGCATAATAATAAGAAAATTCAAAAAGTTATCCTCCCAATAACCAAATAATAAGTTTGGGGGATAGCACTAAAGTGGGACACAAACCTCAAGTCCAATTAGTTATATGCAAGAAGTCCCTATTTGATAATCAAAGAAAGCATGCTAAAGCACTAAGATCAAATTTCAAAATTTCATTTTTCCATACATACATACATAAAAATAAAAAATAAAAAATAAAAAAAAAGAAACAAAACATCTCGTGTGAATTGATCTTTTACAGGAAATTTCTTCACATATTTTAAATATCTTAAGTCCTTTTCATTGATAGCCACATTACTCAACCTTAAAACCCCATTATAACCTTATAAAAGGACCTTTTGATTTTTTAACAGTGTGTGCTACATTAGTAGAAATAGGGTTAGAAGATTTGCCTATGGGATTTGGGATCATTAATCCCAATACATTCACAAAGAGGCATTAGAGAATACTAAGTGTGCATGTGTTAATTTAAGTAAAGCAATTTTTAGTAAATGGTGTGTGTGCATATATTTTGGGTTGGTAATTTGTACTTTGCTAAATGATGATGTAATTGACGTTTTATTTTTTTATTTTTTTTTATTTTTTGTATTATACTGAGTTATTAACATATTAATTTTTTGTAGACATCTTTAAGAAGTCCAGAATTTCAATTCCTGTTATACCAAAAAGGGAAGTATCTCGCATATGCATCTAGTTTCTGTTTTGCTTAAGAACAAGCAAAAATTTGAGTTTGGAGGTATTTCATGGAACTTTAATTGTGTGAGCTTAATTGATTTCAAGCTTTTTGTTTTATGTTGAAAAAAATTGTTGATATATTGGTATAGTGTTGATGGAATTTGTTGTGATGGTTATTACCTTACTTGCCTCTTCTTTCAAACTTTTAATCTTTTGTTAGAGAATGTTGTGATAGGGTGAAGTTAAGAAACTTCTAAGTGGAGTTGATTGAGAATTTAAGTCATGCTTGAGGACAAGCATGGAATAAGTGCAGGGGAATGTGATAAGTGCATAATTTATTAATTTTACTTTCATCAAATTCAATGTTTCTAGGATATCTTTATGTCTAATTCAGTTGATTAAAGTATAATTATCTATTAGGCATATGTTTAGAGAGTTATTGAAATAATTGTGTTAAATGAAGAAATTGTTAGTATTAGCATTAATTTGGCTCTTGCTGTATTTTTCAGGGTTTTGGTGAAGTTCCAGAACATAGAAGTGTGGAAGGAAACTTGGAAAGGTCGAAGGATTGAGAAGCGTTAAAGAAACAAAGTACACAGGTCGTGTAAACACAAACACAACCACAAACCCGTGTAACATTTTGCCAGAAGAAATCCAGAGAACCGACGAAGAGACAAAGTACACGGGCCATGTAACTTGACCCGTGTAAATCTTTGAGACCCATGAACATGAGTGGCTAAGTTTTTAATTCAGTTCAAGGGATTCAAGTTCTTTTGCTTGATTTGTGAGACCAGGTTCTTAATTTAATTTATGTCTTTTGAATATCTATTGTTTTCTGATTTCTTTGTCTTTGATCTATTGAATGATTTGCTAAAAAGGCCTATTAGTTAATTGTTTGATGAGATCAATTGCTAGTTCTTCTTCATAATCCGTAATTGTTGTGTAAGATTGAACATGAGTAGCAATTAGATTTTATTGATTATGATCCCAGTTTTCGATAATAACCTAAGGAAACAATAGGGTGGATTAAATGATTTATGCTTCATAAATTGTTGTTCAGCTTAACTACTTCCTTTTCTTAAAGTAGTTATTAATTTGATGAGGATTGCTTAATACTAACTCAATTAATAATTAGAGTCAATAAGAGTGCTGGGCTCCAATTGATGAGTATAGGGAAGTCAGGGGTTTACCTCGCTGTTTGGTAAATCTACGTTAAATATTCAAAAAGAGATAAATGTATTTGTTTTGTCTATGATCAAATCAATGCATTGGAATGTGAATTACCTTGGACTGAAATTTGTTTAAATTGATATTTTCATATTTAGTTCTTGAATTTCTGATTTCTTCTGATTTTGTGTTACAAACCCCCCCCCCCTCCCCCCCAAATCTTTGTTTCATTCGTTTTCCATTACACAAGTGCACGAAATTTAATAATTCAGTCTCTAGGGTTCGACCTGGATTTATCACTTCCTACAGAAAATATTTCATAATTGGTAATTTCAGTTAATTTAATTTCTAGTGGATTCGACAACCACCAAGAATTTTGGCGCCATTGTCGGGGAACTAAAATTTATTGGATTTCATGTTTTTAGTGTTAGGATAGTCTGTTATTAATTTTTTTTTTATGAAGTGTTGCTATTTTTAGGTTTTTGAAAAAAAAAATTACGGTGTTACTATTCATTAAGAAATTTGGCTGAATTTGGAGGGCGGTCTATACTTATTTTGAAGGAAACGGCGCTCTGATTAGGACCAATGAATCCATAGGATTCTTTGGCCCCACCCTCTTGAGGCCAAATTCGATCGTTTTCTAGGGTTTTTAGGCATTTTTCTATTTTTACTTTGATTTCTCTTTATTTATGACAAGAACTTCTCAATCTGGTGAGTTGATCTTTGATTCAGAAGTAGAAAAAATAGCTAAACAGTTGAGAAAATTGGCTAAGCAAGGTAGGCTGATTCCGAGTACATCTGAAGGAGTCCAATCTCCAAGAGAGTTAAGTTCGGATTCGGATTTGGATTCAAATTCTGAAAACGAAATCATGGCTGCTAGAACTTTGAAAGAGTTGGCTGCTCCTAATCTAAACCAACAGCCTTTGTGTATCCAATACCCTGCTTTAATATTGCTTTTGAATTGAAATCTGGACTAATCTATTTATTGCCTAAGTTTCATGGTCTTGCAGGTGAGGATCCACATAAGCATTTAAAAGAATTTCATGTTGTGTGTTCCAGCATGAAACCTCAAGGAGTTTCAGAGGATCAAATCAAGCTTCGAGCTTTCCCTTTCTCACTGGAAGGCACAGCTAAGGATTGGTTGTATTACCTTCCTTTCGGATCTGTCAATTCATGGAATGGGATGAAGCAGATATTTCTGGAGAAGTATTTTCCTGCTTCTCGTGCTGCCAACATAAGAAAAGAAATTTGTGGAATCCAGCAGCATAATGGAGAGAGCTTGTATGAGTATTGGGAGCGATTTAAGAAGCTGTGTGCAAGCTTTCCCCATCATCAAATAAGTGTGAGCAGCTGTTAATTCAATATTTCTATGAGGGACTTCTACCAATGGACCGCAGTATGATAGATGCTGCTAGTGGAGGAGCTTTGGTTGACAAGACACCAGAAGAGGCAAGGAGGCTGATTGCTAACATGGCAGCAAATTCTCAGCAGTTTGGAATGAGAATGGATCACACACCCATGAAGGTTAATGAGGTAAGTACATCTAACCTTGAGAAACAGATTTCTGATTTAACTTCTTTGGTGAGGCAGTTGGCTGTAGGGAACATGCAAACTGTTAAGGTATGTGGAATTTGTTCGGGTTCGGGTCATGCTACTGACATGTGTCCTGCGTTACAAGAGGATGAATCAATGCAGCATGCTAATACAGTACGACATTATGGACAGCCACAACGCAGGTATGATCCCTATTCTTGTACTTATAATCCAGGATGGCGAGATCATCCCAATTTGAGCTATGGGAATCAACCGGTATAAAACCGATACTAGCAGCAAAGACCATAAGTGAATCAACCACAACCACCTCTGCCTCCCTCAAATCAAGGTATGTCACTTGATGAAATTGTTAAGGCTTTGACTAATAATACCCAACAGTTTCAACAGGAGACCAGAAATAGCATTCAAAACATAGAGAGGCAGATTGGTCAGTTAGCCTCATCTGTGAATAAGCTAGAAGCTCAAGGTTCTAGAAAGCTTCCATCATAAATAGTCATGAACCCTAGAGAAAATGCAAGTGCAATACTATTGCAAAGTGGGAAAGAAGTTGATAATCAGACTCCACATGAGTCAACGAAAAAGAAGAAGCAAAAGAGTCTGAAGTTTTTGAAGTTGAGGTAAATACTGAACCTAACTTGAATAAGGTTAATAATTCTGTTCTTCCTCCATTCCCATGCAGGTTGGCTAAAAATAAGAAAGAAGAACAAGAGAAAGAAATTTTGGAGACTTTCAGAAAGGTGAAGGTGAATATACCTTTACTTGATGCAATCAAACAAGTTTCCAAGTACGCTAAATTCCTTAAGGAGCTATGCACTACAAAGCGCAAGTTGAGGAATAATGAGAAGATCAGTGTGGGGGAAAATGTGTCGGCATTAATTCAGCAAAAATTGCCCCCTAAGTGTAAGGATCCAGGTTTGTTTTCTATTCCCTACAAAATAGGTGATTTTAAATTTGAACGTGCAATGGTAGATTTAGGAGCATCTATTAATGTTATGTCAAATTCAGTTTTTTAAACTTTAAATTTGGGTCCTTTGAAAGAAACCAGTGTCATTATTCAGTTAGCTGATCGTTCTAATGCTTACCCATTGGGAGTAGTTGAGGATGTGTTGGTGCAGGTTAGAGAATTGATTTTTCCTACAGATTTTTACATTCTGGATATGGAAGATAGTGTTCCCACATCAAAGTCCGCTTTGATTTTGTTTGGAAGACCTTTCCTAAAGACTGCCAAGACAAAATTTGATGTGGATGATGGTACCCTAACTATGGAGTTTGATGGAGAGACTGTCAAATTTAATATCTTTGATGCCATGAAGTATCCTGCTGATGACCATTCTGTTTCTTCTATTGATGTTGTTGATACAATTGTGCAGGATGTTTTTGAGTTAAGCATGAAGGATGAGTTAGAAGTGGTGATTACAAGGAATTTAAGAAATCAGTACCAATCCACCATTAAGTGAAGAGGTTCAAGAGGCAGTAATGGCATTGCAGTCATTACCTCCTATTCCAAAAAGGTATGGAGTATCAAAGATTGACTTACCTATATCTCACAGAAAATTATTACCTTCTGTAGTGCAGGCACCAGTTCTTGAACTCAAGCCTTTACATGAGCATTTGAAGTATGTTTACTTGGGAGACAATGAGACACTTCTAGTTATCATCTCAAGTAATTTAATAGAGATTCAAGAAGACAGATTGACTAGAGTTCTGAGAATACACAAGGAAGCAATTGGATGGACAATAGCTGACATCAAAGGTATAAGTCCATCAGTGTGCATGCATAGGATTTTACTGGAGGATGAGGCTAAACCAAGTAGAGAAGCTCAAAGGAGGTTGAACCCACAGATGATGGAAGTTGTGAAGAAGGAGATTTTAAAGCTACTAGATGCAGGAGTTATTTACCCAATTTCAGACAGCAAATGGGTAAGTCCAGTCCAAGTAGTGCCAAAAAAATCAGGAGTCACTGTGGTAGCAAATCAAGATAATGAACTTGTTCCAACAAGGATTTAGAGTGGATGGCGAATGTGCATAGACTACCGCAAGTTGAATTCTTCAACAAGGAAGGACCACTTCCTACTGCCATTCATTGATCAGATGCTTGAGCGGTT
Organism: Hevea brasiliensis; assembly: GCF_030052815.1. NCBI lineage: Eukaryota > Viridiplantae > Streptophyta > Magnoliopsida > Malpighiales > Euphorbiaceae > Hevea > Hevea brasiliensis. Next base: position 100,213,713 of record NC_079493.1, read on the forward strand.
AGTAGGTAAGTTTTATTTCTGCTTTCTTGATGGCTTTTCTAGATATAATCAAATTGTGATTGCACTGGAGGATCAAGAGAATACTACCTTCACTTGCCCGTTTGGAACTTTTGCTTTTAAAAGGATGCCCTTCGGGCTTTGTAATGCACCTGCCACATTTCAGAGATGCATGATGAGCTTATTTTCATATTACATTGATAAATGTATTGAGGTATTCATGGAAGATTTTACTGTGTATAGTGATTCATTTGATGCATGTTTACATCATTTAAATTCTGTTCTTGAGAGATGCATTGAGAAAAATCTTATTTTGATTTATGAGAAGTATCATTTTATGGTGGAACAGGGGATTGTTTTAGGTCATGTTGTCTCTAATAGGGGTATTGAGGTGGATAAATCTAAAATTGATTTAATTATGAACTTACCCTACCCCACAACTGTGAGGGAAGTACGCTCTTTTCTTGGTCATGCAAGTTTCTATCGTAGGTTCATTAAGGATTTCTCTAAAATAGCATTGCCTTTGTCTAGACTTTTGCAAAAAGTTGTTTCTTTTGAGTTCAGTGAAGAGTGCAAGGAGGCTTTTGACAAATTAAAATCTGCATTGATATCACCCCCTATTATCCAGGCTCCTGATTGGACTATACCATTTGAAATTATGTGTGACGCAAGTAATTAAGTAGTGGGGGCAGTTTTAGAGCAGCGTGTTAGGAAGCTCTTTCATGTGATTTATTACGCATCCAGAACACTCAATTCAGCTCAGCGCAATTATTTTACGATCGAAAAAGAATTTTTGGCCATAGTTTTATCTTTAGACAAGTTTCGATCATATTTGCTTGGTTCTAAAATAATTATCTTCTCTGATCATGCAGCGTTGAAGTATCTCTTGGTAAAGAAGGAAGCAAAACCAAGGTTGATTAGATGGATCCTTCTGCTGCAAGAATTTGATCTTCAAATCAAAGATAAGAAAGGAGCTGAGAATCTGGTAGCAGATCATTTGAGCAGGTTAGTGACACAAGAAGATCCACTTCCTTTGCAGGAACTTTTTCCTGATGAGCAGTTATTTAAATTGCAAGGTATGATCCCTTGGTATGCTGATTTGGTGAATTATTTAGTTACTAAGATTGTGCATTTTGATTTGAGTAGAGCTAAGAAAGAGAAATTGAAAAGTGAGGCTAAGTATTATGTGTGGGATGACCCTTATTTGTGAAAATTTTGTTCAGATCAAATAATTAGGAGATGTGTTCCTGATAATGAGATTCAATCTATTCTTGTTTTTTACATGCCTATGCATGTGGAGGTCATTTTGGACCCAAGAGAACAGGTAGAAAAATATTATATTGTGGTTTTTACTGGCCCACTATATTTCGTGATTCATATTTGATTTGCAAAAATTGTGAACAATGTCAAAGAACAGGAAGTTTAACCCGTAGGAATGAGATGATTCAGAATCCAATACTTGTTTGTGAGATTTTTGATGTGTGGGGTATTGATTTTATGGGTCCATTTCCTTCTTCTTTTGGCTTTGTTTATATATTACTTGCTGTTGATTATGTTTCGAAATGGCTGGAAGCCAAAGCCACCAGGACTGATGATTTTAAAGCTGTCATAGGTTTTATCAAGTTAAATATTTTTAGCAGGTTTGGAGTTCCTAGAGCTTTAATCAATGATCGGGGCACACATTTTTGTAATAGAACTGTTGAGGCATTGTTGAGGAGATATGGTATTTTCCATAGAGTATCTACAGCTTATCATCCTCAAACAAGTGGGCAAGCAGAGGTGTCTAATAGAGAGATCAAGTCTATTTTGGAAAAAACAGTGAAGCCAAATAGAAAAGATTGGAGCCTTAGACTTGATGATGCATTGTGGGCTTATAGGACTGCTTATAAGACACCCATAGGTATGTCTCCCTTCAGATTAGTATTTGGTAAGTTGTGTCACCTTCCTATGGAGTTAGAACATAAGGCTTATTGGGCTGTTAGACAATGTAATTTGGATTTGGATACTGCTGGTGTGGAAAGAAAATTACAATTGCAGGAATTAGAGGAAATTCGACTTGAGGCTTATGAGAACTCTAAGATCTATAAAGAAAAGACCAAGGCATTCCATGACAAACTAATTCTAAGAAAGCAGTTTGTGGTTGGACAAAAAGTTTTATTGTATAATTCCAGATTGAAGCTGATGCCTGGTAAGTTGCGTTCTTGTTGGATTGGACCCTTTGTTGTTACTAATGTGTTTCCTTATGGTACAGTTGAAATTCAAAGTTTAGGAACTAATAAGGTGTTCAAGGTCAACGGTCATAGACTCAAGCCATTTTATGAAGGATTTCAGGAGCATACAGTGGAGGAGCTCAAATTGAGTAACCCAATTTATGAGGATTAAGGAGCTTTGCAATGTCGAGCTAACGACATTAAACAAAGGCGCTTCTTGGGAGGCAACCCATGGGTGGCTTGTTCGCCACAATCATATTTGTTTTCTTTCCCTTATTTTATTTTATTTTCTAGCATTTTTTTTTCCTTTTCTTTTGCATTTGGGCTTTACTTTGGGGACAATGTAGGTTTTAAGTATGGGGGAGGAGAAATTTGTTGCTTTAATTTAAAAAAAAAAAATTGTTCTTATAAGCTTGATTCATGATTCTATATTAACTCTCGGAGAGAAGTGCTTTGTCCTTGAAATGACTTTTCTATTTTAGATTGAATTTTTGAAATTTTAGGCAAGGTAATAGTAACTTTAATGATGGATTTTCCCTCTTCTCCATACCATAGAGCAATTTTTTCTGCATAAAATATTTAGGCTTGATTTAATGGTGAAATGATTAGTTATGTGTGCTTCAAACTAGTGTCATGTATATTTCAGAACTTGTTTTAATCTATCAGAGCACTTTATAATATGTAGATGCATAAATTGGGAGAAATAAAAGGTTGAACTTGAAAATTGCTCTGCTATTTTAGTTAAGCAAACTAACCAGGGGTTTTCATGAACTCTATGTCGATTCTCAGGCCAAAAGCTAGCTAGGATATGAGCAAGATACTTTTCTGAAGGTGACGGTTGAAATAAAAAAAAAAAAAGTAACTGTGACAAGAGAGAAGTACCAATTTCAAATATATATATATATATATATATATATATATATATATATATATATATATATATAAAATGGGCATTTCTATCTCCCCTAAGATTTGCAAAGAGCTATAATTGTTGTGCCTTGATAAATTAACCTTGTGTTTTTGTGCGTATTGACTTAAAATTTTATGGAACTTTAATTGTGTGAGCTTAATTAATTTCAAGCTTTTTGTTTTATGTTGAAAAAAATTGTTGATATATTGGTATGGTGTTGATGGAATTTGTTGTGATGGTTATTCTCTTACTTGCCTCTTCTTTCAAACTTTTAATCTTTTGTTAGAGAATATTGTGATAGGGTAAAGTTAAGGAACTTCTAAGTGGAGTTGATTGAGAATTTAAGTCATGCTTGAGGACAAGCATGGAATAAGTGTGGGGGAATTTGATAAGTGCATAATTTATTAATTTTACTTCCATCAAATTCAATGTTTCTAGGATATCTTTATGTCTAATTCAGTTGATTAAAGTATAATTATCTATTAGGCATATGTTTAGAGAGTTATTGAAATAATTGTGTTAAATGAAGAAATTGTTAGCATTAGCATTAATTTGGCTCTTGCTGTATTTTTCAGGGTTTTGGTGAAGTCCCAGAACATAGAAGTGTGGAAGGAAGCTTAGAAAGGTTGAAGGATTGAGAAGCGTTAAAGAAACAAAGTACACGGGTCATGTAACCACAACCACAGACCCGTGTAACATTTTGCCAGAAGAAATCCAGAGAACCGAGGAAGAGACAAAGTACACAGGCCGTGTAACTTGACCAGTGTAAATCTTTGAAACCCGTGTAACTTTCTGTGTCAACACGAAACATGCCCATTTAGCTCCAGTAAGTTACACGGCCCTGGGCCGTGTAGTGATACACGGGCCTTGTATCCGTCGACAATCAGTTTCCTGATTTTGCTCCAGTTACAGTTTTTGACAGAGACTCTAAAAAAAAACCTAACCTTAAACCATTTATTATAAATAGATCAGCATTCAGCAGCCTCTCCATTCGTCTTTTAGATTTCGTCTTTATTCTTCTTTATTTTTTTTCTGTAAGCCATGAACATGAGTGGCTAAGTTTTTAATTCAGTTCAAGGGATTTAAGTTCTTTTGCTTGATTTGTGAGATCAGGTTCTTAATTTAATTTATGTCTTTTGAACATCTATTGTTTTCTGATTTCTTTGTCTTTGATCTATTGAATGATTTGCTAAAAATGCCTATTAGTTAATTATTTGATGAGATCAATTGCTAGTTCATCTTCGTAATCCGTAATTGTTGTGTAAGATTGAACATGAGTAGCAATTAGGTTTTATTGATTATGATCCCAGTTTTCGATAATAACCTAAGGAAACAATAGGGTGGATTAAATGATTTATGCTTCATAAATTGTTGTTCAGCTTAACTACTTCCTTTTCTTAAAGTAGTTATTAATTTGATGAGGATTGCTTAATACCAACTCAGTTAATAATTAGAGTCAATAAGAGTACTGGGCTCGAATTGATGAGTATAGGAAAGTCAGGGGTTTACCTCGCTGTTTGGTAAATCTACATTAAGTATTCAAAAAGAGATAATTGTATTTGTTTTGTCTATGATCAAATCAATGCATTGGAATGTCAATTACCTTGGACTGAAGTTTGTTTAAATTGAGATTTTCATATTTAGTTCTTGAATTTCTGATTTCTTCTGATTTTGTGTTACAAACCCCCCCCCCCCCCCACCAATCTTTGTTTCTTTCATTTTCCATTACACAAGTACACGAAATTTAATAATTCAGTTTCTAGGGTTCGACCTGGATTTATCACTTGCTACAGAAAATATTTCATAATTGGTAATTTCAGTTAATTTAATTTCTGGTGGATTCGACAACCACCAATTTGATTTTACTTGGGTATTTTATTCTTTGATTCAATCTCTTATATTTTTAATGCATACTATGTGTTGAGCTCCACTTAGTATTGACTTTAGATATTAATTGAAGGACTGAAGGTGAAGATTAATATTGAAAGAATAGGATTTTGAAATTAGGATTTTTTATCTATAGATAGGCTAGAATTCTTTATGGAATTAACAATTAATCAAAGAACATAATGGGTTTTAATTAATTTAATTGCCAAAAAAGTTGGGTTTAGGTTAATTAAAATATAATTTGAGTGCCTTAAGAGAGAATTTAAGATAGTTTAGGATTAATTTTCTTCAAAGAAATAATCTCTCATTTATTGAATGAATTGGATTGAATCCATAATTGATTAAAGTGTTTTAGGTTTTATTTCATTTAAATTAGATTTAATTACTACTTCTCTATAATTCGATCATCAAAATAATTATAATTGCTATACAGTTTGGTACTCAACACGGTCCTCATGGGAATGATACTCAATCATTACTTTATTACTTATTAACAGTCCATGCACATGTGGGATTTTGCATAATATTTTCTCATCTTCATTAATCTCTTATATAACAAAGGCGATTGCCTGTATGAAAAGGCTAATCTTTTATCTATCCGACATATTTTTCAAAAAAATATAAGATTCAAAATCATATAATAATTAACCTAAAAATAATGTAGGCACAAATGATATCGACGTCAATTATTTAATAATTTCATTTACATGAACATGTTCAGGCAAAAACATAAAGTAAAGTATATTACCATTTACACAAATCCAATGACTTAACATGCTTATTGTGAACCTCCTTTGCAATAGGTTTTGTGAAGGGATTTGCTACCATATCATGTGTAGATATATACTTCATGTTCACATCTTTCTTTGCAACCATGTCTCTAATAAAATTGTACTTTATGACAATATGCTTAGTCCTTCCATGGTACTTGGGATCTTTAGTGTCGGCTATTGCAGCTTGACTATCGTAATTAACTATTACTGGTTCAACAATCATGTCTAACACACCAAAATGTACTAGGAACCATTTTAGCCACATAGTTTTTTGTATAGCACTGAAAATGCCATGAATTTAGCTTCCATAGTTGATAAGGCAACGCAGGATTATTTATTATTACTCCAAGATACAGTGCCATTATTTAGTAAGAAAACATATCCTGAGGTAAATTTCTTTTTGTCCAAATCGCCTTCCCAATTGGCATCAGTATAGCCTTTAGTTGCATATCTTTTCTTTAATGACACAGTGAATAATTAGTTGTGCCTTTTAGATTCTCAGTATTCTCTTAATTGCTTTCCAATGTTGATGTCTTGGATTGTATTGATATCTACTAACAAGCCCAATAGCATAGCTGATATTAGGTCTAACACATATCATAGCATACATAAGACTACCAACTGCATTAGCATAAGGAACTTTGCTCATTTATTCCTTTTCTAGTGGAGTCTAAAGATACATTCTATGGCTTAAAGCCTCACCTTTACAAGTAAGAGTGTCTATAGGTTTTCAATCTTGCATGTTAAATCTTTCAAAAATTTTCTTAATATATGGCTCTAGTGAAAGGGATAAAAGTTTCTTTAAACAATCTCTTGAAATATCAACTCCAAGAATGTTCACCCATATCTTTTATCTCAGATTTAGACAACAACCACTTTTTTATTTCTTTGGCATATTCTATGTCACTACCAACTATAAGTATGTCATTTACATACAGTGATAAGATCATAAACATATCTTTAGAACTTTTTGTATAAACACAATGGTCTTCGTCAATCATAGTGAAATTATATGACATAATTGTATTATGAAAATGAATATACCATTGTCTAAAAGACTACTAAAGGCCATAAATAGACCTCTTAAGTCTACAAACTTTATGTTCTTGACCTTTCTTAAAGAAACCTATAAGTTGTTCCATATAGATTTCTTCTTATAGTTCTCCACTGAGAAAAGCAGTCTTGACATCTATTTGATGTAATTCAAGATCCAAACTAGCTGTAATAAACAAGATGAGTAAAATAAAGGTAAACCTCACAAAAGTTTCCTCATGATTAATTCCTTCCTGTTGTGTAAACCTTTTGGCTACAAAATGAGCTTTGTATCTTTCGATACTTCCATCAGCCTTACGCTTGATTTTAAGAACCCATTTGTTCCCTATAACCTTTCATCCTATTAGCAAATTAACCAACTTCCACACTTGGTTTGATTACATAGACTCTGTTTCTTCTTCCATTGCTTTAATCCATTTATCCTTAGCATGACACGTGAGGGCCTCATTTACATTTCTTGGCTTCTCTTCATCTTGTGGAGTAACTATAAATGCTTCCATTTGATCTTAAAATGACATCAAGGAACATGTGGATGATGAGATCTATTATTGACATAGATTAATTGAGTTATCAATGTTAAAGTAACTCCTACTAGGACTAGCTATATCAGATGGATTCACTATAGGTGGTATTTGAGTGTAAATAAGAACCAATTCCTCAATAGGTGAAACACTCCCATTTTGAAAAGAATCCAATACAAGTTATGTAGCAAAAGTTGTTTGGTCCCTATTTCACATATGGATAGATCTTGACCTATCTCTCATTGTCTAGGATTTTTATTTTCTAAGAATGTGACATCACGTAATTCAAACTCAGTTACAGTGCCACTGTCCTATTCACTAATAAAAACATATCCTTTTAACTATTGAGAGTATCTAATAAAGATACATTTCCTTCCCCTTAGACCTAATTTTCCATCTTTATTAAAAGGATTGTGAATGAAAACAGCACACCCCCAAGGTTTTAGAACACTTAAGTTGGGTTTTCTATTAATCCATAACTCATATGGAGTTGTAGTAACTCTGAAGGTATACAGTTAAGAAAAAATGTGGCAGTAAGTAATGCTTCATCCCAATAAGTGATAGGCAAATTTGCTTGTGCCATCATTAATCTAACCATTTCAAGTAAGGTTTTATTTCTTTCAGCAACACCATTTTGTTACAGTGTGTAAGGAATAGTCAACTATCTTTGTGTCCCTTTTTCATCATATAGTTGTTTTAACTCATTAGACTATTATTTACAACTAAGGTCAATTCTTAAAGCCTTGATTTTTCTATCTAACTGATTCTCAACTAAATTCATATATTTAATGAAACTATTTAAAGCTTCAAATTTGTGAGAGATTAGATAGACATAACCAAATCTAGAAAAATCATCAATAAATGTGATGAAATAAATAGAATCATGCCTTGCCTTTATATTCATTTGACAACAGATGTCATAATGGATTAACTACAATGGATATTTAGCTCGTCCCTTTCTCAAAAGGTTTATGTGATGTTTTTCTAGCTAGACAAAACTCACAAGTAGACAATTCTACTTTGTTTAGGTTATCGAGCAAACCCTTTTTAGCTAATTGATTTATACATTGTCGGCTAATATGACCTAGCCTAGCATGTCATATATTCATATCATCAACTGAAGATGTAAATAATGAAAAACAAACATTAGTATTATTAGAAGTTTATTCAACATCCAATATGATAAAACCATCAAGTACATAACTAATACCATACTTAGCATGTTTATGAAACAGATCAACACCATCTTTATTGAATAATAAATTAAAACCTAACTTAACCAACATAACAAAAGATACAAGATTTCGACAAATGGTTGGAGCATAAAGCATGTCATGCAACTGCAAGGTTCACCTTCATGCATATCTAGTTTGCATGTTCTAATCCCTTTGACATCCACTATGGAATTATTCCCTACATATATCCACTTAGCTCCAAGTGGGAGTCACCAAAACTCTATAAAGGCATCTCTATCCTTCGCCACATGGTTTATTGCTCTTGAGCCTACAGTCCGTAATGGAATAGATTCAATTAGAAAAACAGAGATAGAAACATAAACACTCTTAAGTATAAGAAGGTCACATACATTTTTGGATGGTACAACAAAATCACAAGTGAAATGGCCTTTAATGCCACATTTAAAGCACTTCACCTTAGCAATGTTCTTCTTCTTCTTCTTAAAAAGAGCCTTTCCTTTTCCATGCTGATTAAATTTTGATTTCTTGGAGGCTTGACCCTTACTCTTATTTTTCTAGAACCCACCAAACTTGTGCTTATGTCCCTGTCCACCTTGGGAATTGGAGCCTGCCATGTACACATTTGTACTAGCCTTGTTCATTTTAAGGTGCTCTTCCTCAAGTTCAAGATGTTACATAACATCTTCCATTGTCTTGATATTCATATTGTGAGTCAGATGCACTTTCATATGCTCCCAGTTTTAGGGTAGGGAACAAATGATAGCTTGGACTTATTGCTCATTTGTCAACTTATGGCTAGCATCTCGCAACTCATTAATCATATTCAACATATGCCTAAGATGCTTGTGTCACACCTTACCCCTCTGTAAGATATAACATGATCCCGTAGAATACCTAATGAACTACCGAACTTCATCTACCGATAACTCATTAAGTACCCTACAAGGGATTTTAAAACAATTTTCTTACTTTTGATAAGTGGTGAGCATTTTCTAACAGGTATTAAAACATTTAATTAGAGTTGAATACTAGTAAAAATTTTTGGTCCATTTTGTTTTTCCGCAAATTTTATAAAAATTTCGGCAGCGTGCCGTCTGTATTTCGAGAAAACAGTTCTTCAAATACCTGTAAAAAGCACTTCCAATTATTTATTTCAACCACTTCTTCAATTTCACAATCAATCTCATTCACTCATATTTCATTAAAAATAGACAATCTATATACATCATACCAAAAAATTTACATTAGGAAAATCCAAACTAAAATTTATTACAAACTTTGTACAAGCTGCTCAAGACCAGTTTTACATGTCCTTACAATTACATACATTACATACATCAAAATAAATTTCTACAATCAGGGTATAAAATATACCCGATATAACTTCAAGCAGGTAGCTCCTCTATCCTCAGCAGCTCAATCTGCTGCTCCTCTAGTCTCTATATCTGCGATAGCAATAACAGCTATCGCTGAGTACTAGGACTCAGTGGTGCACAACATACTAAAATAATCTTTATGCAAAATTTAAATAACATTTATTCAAAAATTGGACTAAACATGAGCATTAAATACAAAACATGAATTATGAGATTTTAATCTAAACAATTTCATTTCGAAGTATCAAAACCAATTTCATAAAACTCACAGTTATATCATGCCATTCGAAACAAATATAATCTCAATAGCCAGAGGCTAAGAAGAAGTCACATCACAAGGCTAGCTAGCTCAAATATATGGATATCCATTCAATTTCTTCTTCTACTGGCACATACCTCGATACTTCAGCCAGAGAAGGAATCAAAATTCGAAACTGATTACCCCCACTAGTCATGCTAGTGAGGTGTTCAAATATATGGTCATGACACTGTGGTTTCAAAACTTATCTTAACAATTTACTAAACATTGCCAATTCAAATATACACAAATAACTTTCAACAATTCAAAGCAAAAGTAAAATACATATTTCATTCACTTTGTCAATGAATTTTAAAGCATGTTGATGTTGTGCACAAACCTTAAGCGAGTCGCCTCTTGGCCTTGACTCGATTCTTCGGGTTCTTTCCCGGTGTTCTTTTCCACTGAAACACACAGTTTCACAGTGTTTCAGTATCATAACTTAGCATAATTCCAAAAATAAATTTAAATTCACTTTTACCTAGCTCTAATGTGCTAAACTCGACGTTCTTTAAATTTTGTGTTTCGGGGTTACTATTCACTACACTATTCAAGTCAATTTGTTGACTTTCTAAGGCTTAATAGGTATGGGAATTCTAACTTCACCCACATACCACATTTTGGTCACTAAATTTGTTGGTTTTGGTTGTTTACTCAAATTCTAAGTCTTTTAGGCAAATTTGCAAATTTTCAGTTTTTGTGTCTTAAGTTGCACTGTTCCATTGGTCATTTTTCTGTTAGAATTTGGCAGAACTTCCTTCATAGAAAATGTTCCCTATTGTCTTAACTAAATTCTCCTTTTTGAATCACTCCATTTGGAGTTTTGTAGCTCAAGTTATAGCCATTTAAACCATGGCTGCCGGATTGGACTTAACCCAGATTTCTGGGCAAATTCTGGTTCTGGCAGTTTTAGGTCACCAACTTTGGGTGGCCAAATGACTTGGTTAATGGCATAATTTGGGTTTGTATTCTTCATGAAAGTTTTAGGTCTATATCTCATCTGTTCACTAGTAAAATTTCAGGTCATTTAGACCTGCCTAGCTCAAGTTATGGCCAAATGAACAAATACTGTTCATTTGGTCAGTTTGTATAGGTTAGACTAAGAATTTCCGGATTTGGTCAATTTGTTCACTAGGTTTTGGTCACTTTTTGGGCATGATTCCTAAATGAAAATTGTGTCATTTTATGTCTTTTTTCATTCCCAATTAGTCTCATACCAATTGGACTTGTAAATTTTCAGTTTTGGTCCCTCAAAGGGACCTTGGTCCTGCTGCCAGTAGCATGACCACATTGAATTCAAATTTAACCTCAACTCAAACACTTCCAACACACTTCATTTGGTCACAAATGACCATTTCTCACTTCAAACTAGGTCAAACACATCATTTCACCATTTCTCCAAATTTTTGCCTCTAAACCCTAGGTGCCAAACCCTAACTCACTAAATTGTTTCAATTCATGCAATTTCAATACTTTAAACATACATATAACTTCACTAACCTTAGAATTCATATTCAATTAGGTTAAAGCACACCAAACCCTAACCACTCATAGCTGATCAAATTTCATATAGTTCTTAAACATATCATTTTGTTTCATTTTTCAACAAATCATCACTCCATCAAGTTGCCTAAGTATATATGTAAAGATACAAAAAGAGAAATCAACTAACCTTTTATACAGAATTTTTTTCCCTTCAAAACTTCTTCCTTTCTTTTTCTTTTTGTTGTCAAGCTCCTTATCAAGGTCTAACTACAAGATTTAATGTTGGAGAGTAAGGTTTCTATGGTGGAATTTAAGGTTTATGAAGCTTAGTTTAGTGCTTCAATGGAGTTGTGTGAGAGAGCTTGGGAGAGGGATATGTCACGGCAATAAGAAGAAGGACTTTTATTTTTTTTTTTTTCTTTTCTTTTCTTTTTAATGTCTTAGGAAGACCATAAATCAAATTAAATAAATTTTTAATTATAATATTTATGGCATCATGCATAATGTCATGCATGATGTCATCTCTCTTCACTTTTTCATTTTCTTTTTTTTTTCATTTATTTTTCTATTAGTTCTTTAATTTAATTCCCGACTCTGAAATTTTCTTTTCTCTGATTTTATTTAACAGTTAGGTCAGGAGTCAGCTCTCAGGGTCAATTGACGAAATTGCCCCTCGCCGGTTCAACCCGGTTTGCAAATAATTCAATATTTCTTCCGATCACGACCTAATTATTTGGTAGCTTAATGATTCTTTTTGTGATTTTCTCTTTTCCACTGTGTTTGTAATAGTCCTAAGGACCGCAGCGTCACATTTTACGGTTCAAAATTTGAATTTAAATCGACTTCGCAGTCCTTCCCGAGAAGGTCACCCATCGCTGTGACTCTCGGCTCGTTTAACTTCTTATGTTCTGTTTTTCTTATTTATACTTAACTAATTAACAATTACTAATTATTTATGTTTATGGCTTATCTAATTGTCTTAAGTGTGGTTCTAATCCCCTTAATTGTCCGGACCGACACCGGTCACCGGAATAGTGAAATATACTAGGCTATGCAAATAGGGGTGTTACAGCTTGCCCATAGTGTGATCAGGGCAGTTTTTGTAGGTGTTAAACTTCATTGTTACAGCCCTAAGCCTAACAACAGAAGTCGTCCCAAATTTTACCTTCAGTGCAAACCACATGTCCTTAGCATTGACAAAATTTCGGGAATGCCCACATAATGTCATCCTCCATGCTACTTAGCAAGTTTATGCAAGCAAAGGAGTTCTTCTTTCTCCAAGCCTCATAGGCCTCATGGTCATTCACTTGTTGTTCTATGGTGCCTTCAAGAGGTACTGGCATGACAACACTAAGAGCCTCTAGAGCCTTTTGTTCCTCCAAAAGATATAGGTCTATCTAATTATTTTATAAATAGGAAGAGATTCAACAAAATCTTGAAACAGCTCTTCCTTCAAATCTCTCTCCAAATCACAATTCACTTTAGGCAACATCGGTTTAACTAGACTCAATCTCTTGTTATCCTGTATAGATAGCCTGATAAAATGACACATTGTCACCTTAGCTATCCAACTAGCATATTTATTGACAAAGTCATAAACAAATCGCCTGTAGGATCTAGAAGTATCATGATTCATCTTTTGCCACAACATATCTAGAATACCCTTTTGGTTAGGTAAAGATAAAATTAACCTAAGAGCTTGGTATCTTCCTGTTTGAGTTAATAGATCCCCTTCTCAGATGATGTCCTACATTAACCCTAATAAGATGTCTCACTAGGCACTCCAAATCATCCCCCTTGAAGGTCAGGTCCATTGGCAGATTGATCAGGTTGTTGATCATATTTCTCACTTTATTCCGTTGTTGAGCAATGAAAATTTTTTTGGCGTCCTCATAATACACACCATGATATATTTATTTACACAAAATAAATATTTAATGCAAATATATAAAAAAAATAAATTTACACAAAATAGAATTTCAAACAAAAATAGATCATAATGAAAAATTATTTATTCACACAAAATAAATAATTTTAACTAATTTATAATGACTTAAAAAATAAATAAATTTTAAATCAAATAATTTTAAAATAACTTTTAGGATTTTTAGCATTTTTTTTATTTTAAAATTTTAAATTATGCTAAAAAACCCAAAACGATAAGTCATTTAGGCAAAACGACCCACTGTTTTGCTCAAAACAGCGTGCTATTTTGGTGAAGACCCAACCAACAGCAAAGTGTTGGCACCTTGCAAACGCACTAGCAATACATTCACAGCATATATGCGCCACCTTCCCAACGGTGAAAAGTCTTTGGACTTCCGGCGATGGGGATTTTCATGGGTGTAAATTCTACTGGTGTGGTCATTGAGTATTATTAAGTCACTAATAGTAGTGTTTGGCATATCGACACACTTCGCCGAGACTGGAAAAATAAATAGGGTCATTTTCAACCTAGAAAATCCAGATTTTTAAGGTAGATTCGAATTGATTTTTACCAATCTTTGAGAGACTATTATTCATTTAATTCTCAACGAAGTTAAGCATGCAATACGCTGTTAGAAAGGTCTACATGCCTACTTTTTAATGGTACAATAAAAATATACAAAAAAAAATAATAATAAACACATAGAAAAGATATCATGGCTTAAAATAAGCTTCATGGTTAACTTTAATAGAATTCCAAAATTTGCACAAATAAAATCTAAAACTAATTTTTATTATTCTAACAACCTAAACGTGTTGAAAAATATATGTATAATAGTAAATTGGAAAATAAATATATTGGCTCTGATACCAATAAATAAAAACTATTTAACCTGGTTTCTAAACAATGCCTATACACAAATACTAAGAACTATACTTATATCACAAAGTCCACTACATAATCGCATTAATAATGAAAATTGAGAGTTTTGTACAAATTTCTTGACCAAAATATGGCAACCTTTATTCTTCAATTTTCGTTGCTATCCATTTCACAAAGGAAGCACACAAACAGCTTCTTTTTTTTAACATAAAATGTATGTATCTTTTAATATGTAACTGTATGCAGCAGTTACATGTAAAACGTTGGCAACTTTGTAGATCTCTTTTTTATTTTTTATTTATCTTAATTTCTTTAAATGATGACAATGTTTATGGATCAAGTTGACTAACATGGGTGAACCTGAATTCCTTCAGCATCTTATAAATTAATTGTAAAATTAATTTCATTTAAAACTATAGCTTTAATCATTTGTAGTCTTATTAATTTAAAATTTATTTATAAATTTTATCAAGGTTGATAGAATTTAAATAAAGTTTGATTAATTTTATAACATTAAAATATAAAATTTTAAATTTATTTTTACAATATTAAATGTAAATTTATACTTTTTTTAATATATATATATATATATATATATATATATTTAAACGTGAATCTCTTAAATTCATTTTTAAACTTTGAAATTTATTTAACTTGTTATGAAAGTAATAAGCTATATTATCAGCATCATCATTATGCTGTACCCATGTCATGGTGTTACGTAAAATGATGAGATCACTTTGCTTCAAAGTCGCACTGAGACATTAACGAATAGAGTTCTTTCCAATGTGATTGTGAAACGTTCACCAAAACTTTGCCCCGGTAGACCTTTATTTCACTTCCTACTGGAAGAAATACAACACCGTTGAAAAGTTGCCTGCATTTTATCACATTATATAGGAACTTGTTTTCTAAATATTTTTAAATTCTCATTAGTAAAATCTTATATCTCATAAAAAATAACAATTTTCTAAAATTATTTTTACCATATCTTTTAAGAATTTTAAAATTTTTTAATTTATAATTTGTAACATTAAAAACTCTAATTATCATATTATATATATCTTTAAAAATTAATATTTTTAATTAAACATTTCATTAAATTAAAAAAATGATTATTTAAAAAATATATTAATATATATTTAAATAATTACTCAATAAAAAATATTTATAAAATTTAAAATTTTATTTTTAAAAATATTTCTTATATGTAAGTCTAAAAATTTAATTATGATACATGGCATGTGTTATTTTAATAAAAATTGTAAACACTTAAAAAATAGTCTGGCAGTCTGCATATATATATATATATATATATATATATATATATATATATATATATATATATATAAACTTAGTTTTTCGTTTTACTGCTATACATGAAGTATTTTAAAAAATAAAAAAATTTATTAATCAACCTATTTATTTAGGATAATAACAAAATAAAAATTTAAAAACTTTGTTTGTTTTTTCAGTTTCAGTATAATCTTTTAATTTTATCAATTGATTCTAAACCTTTCATGTCACTTTTAATTTTAGCAATAAATTAAAATAATTGAATTCATCATTTGATAAAAATAATTCAAATCTTTTTATTCATTATCAATTTTAGTCAATTCTCTTTTAATTTTATTAATTTGTTAAATAGTTTTAATATGTTTATTAATTTTAGCAAACTTCATAATGATAGAAAATATTTAATAATTAAACAATATATCTAATAATGTTATCTTAATTTTTAAAATTTCTCTTTTTAAAATAATATTTTTATATAATTAAAAGAATTGGCTAATATTAATAATATAGGAAAATATTTAATTAATTTTTGTCAAATGAACCATCCAATTAAACTAATTATTAAAATTAAAACTAATATGAAAATTTAATGATTGAATTTATTAGTTTAAAAAAAAAAGAAGATTTAGGTTTTTTTTTTTAATAATATAGCTTATTTATTAACAGTTAAAATAAAATTATAATTAATTAAAAATCTTATCATTAAAAAAATATTATAAGGTGATGATGAAAGCATATATCCAATAACCTTAGTTTCTTTTATATTCACTTAATTCTGAGAGCATTTTTTGATTGCCATAGGACTCCTTGAGTGATGTTAGATACAAAGAATCTTCATTGTGGAGTTCTTGTCTTTCCTTGAGAACATTGTATGTATTTGGATATGAAGGCAACTAATTTAAAGAAACTTTGGATACTGCACATCAGCATACACATGTATTATATGGCTGTTTAAAATTTTACTAAATATATTATTATTAGTTTAATTTTGTGGACCGTACTCTACTGAATTAATTTTTGATAGAATATAATTATTTTAAGCTTAGTAAATTTTATTAATATATTGATAGGTGATACTAGAGATTAATATAGAATATGATTGCAAATATAAAATTGTGATGTGAACTGTAATTTAAAGAATATGGGTGTTATAAAACCCGCCTTAAATTTAATTAAAATTTATTTTAAATTATTTTTATTTGTTGAAAAATTTAATTATTATTATTTAAATTTATTTAATAATATATATTTTAATTAATAATTTATATGAAATATATTTTATTATTAACTTATATTTAAAAATTTAATAATCTATAAAAGTATTTAAATTTTATTTATTTAAAATATAATATTTTATAAAATATATTAATATTTAATTAATTATTAACATCTTTAAAAATTTAATCAGTCCTCCAATTAAGTTGAAAGTTTGAATTCTACTCACCATTCTTTTTAATAAATAAATATAAATTTTACTGTAATCTTTTAACTAGATTAGAGAAATTTCTCCAAATCTAAATTTTTTATTAAAAAGAATACATCTTTAAAATTCTAAATTACTGAAGTTTGAGAATGCAAACACATTGACAAAATGTAGAAAAAAAAAAATTTTCTAGAAGGCATGAGAGAAAAAGGGCAATGATAAATTAAAAAAATTAAAAGAAGATAAGAAATAGACAAAAGCATCCATTTAATCTTCAAGTTTGGTAAGTGCTTTTACTTTTCTAGAAAACTATACGCAGTAAAGAGCTCATAGCACGCAAAGTGGACGCTGACTGGGCTAATTCTGGACTTTTAGGGGGACAACTTGTTGAGGTATACATAACCATTTCCATTTATTGCTATGACAAAGAATCCACAAACTATCTCCACTTGGAACTTAACAAATCAAATCTCATTTTCAAAAAGCCTCATAATTTTGTTCAATCTTAAACCCATTAATTAAGGAATGAATCTCAAGATGTATTAGGGTTCACGATAGATAGAACAATAAAAAATTATTTTTTATATTTAATTAATGTTTTTAATATTTAAATTTATTTTGAATTCAATTAATCAGTTGTTATTATTTAAATTTATTTAATTTTATGTATTTTAATTAATAATTTATAAATTTATTTTTTTTAATTTTTATTTTTTAAAAAATTAATAACACGTTTAAGTTTTATTTATATTTGAAATTTTATTTATTCAAATATAAATAAAACTTATAAATATTATTATAAAAATATATATTTTATATTTCTTTAATTTTTTATATTAACAAATTAAAGAACGAGTACTTAATATTAAACTTGATTATATATTATACGAACTATTCTAATAGAATATAATTAGATCATATATCTAAAAATACTTAGCTTATTGTTATCCTTAAACGATACTTTCATTTAACGTAGATTGTCTTCACATCAAGAAATAAATTTCAAACAAATTTTAATTTCATTATGATCTCAATTATGTAAAAAATAAATTCCTTTTTTTTAAATTAAAAATAAATTCCTTTTTTTTTGTAATTAATTTTCAACTGAAATTTGAATTTGAAATTTCATAATACTGAGATAACCATAATATTAATAAATCAATGCTATTGATATTAATAATTTTTTAGATACATCAAAAAGATAACTACATTAATATTAGAATAAGGCATACTTCAAGAAAAATAAACTTAAACGTATTATGTTGATTTGGAGAAGGAAATAGAATTTAATCTTGATATTATAAATTAATTAAAAATACTATGATTATAAATAATTAATTATTAAAACAAGGCCCATTGAATATAAAATCTTCAAATATTGAAAAGATCTCATGAATGTGATATCGTATCTAAAATCATAAAGAAGTGTGTGTAGAGTATAAATAGAATTAAATTTTTTATAGAATAATAATCCATTAATAAAAATTATAAACATAAATAATTAAAATTTTACGTTTTGAGAAAAATAACTTTTTTTGTGTGTTTTGTTTTTTTTTTGAAAAAAAAAAAAAATTAAAATATTATTATTATTAAATTATTATTATTATTAAATAAAAAAAAAATTAAAATGAAAAAGATTAGATTATTATTATATATAATATTATTATTTATATTATTAATATTTCAAATTCAACAAAAAAAAAAAAAAAAAAAAAATATATTTTAAAAAAAAAAAAAAAATTTAAAAATATAAAAAAAAAAATATAATAAAAATAAAATTAAAAAAAAAAAAAAAAAAATTAAGGAAGAAAAAAATAATAATATATATATATATATAATTTGTTCCTGATATATATATTTGGAAAAGGAAAAAAAATTTTTTTTTTGAATGGATATGAATTTTTTTATAAAAAAAAAAAAAATAAAAAAAAAATAAATAAGAAAAAAAAATCAATTTGGGGTACTGAGTAGTGGCAGACCAAAGAGGAGATATGAAGATTTCAATTATATTAAAATTTAAAAATATTACTATTTTGAGTTTGGATAGGATACAAGTTTTATATATTTATATATAAATATATTATTTGTAAAATTTGAAGTATTATATTCAAAAATAGATTTTAAATATTTTATAAAATTATTAAATTTCTTAAAACATAAATTATCAGTTAAAAATTATAAGAAAAATATTTCTCATAAATTATTAATTAAATATGAAATAAAACGAATTTAAATAAGTTTAGGTGATACTTATAAAGTAATAAATTAAATTTAAAATAGTAATGATATGAAATTAACTGTTGGTAATGCTTTCATAATCATTCTCGTTTAAGTGCATAAAATCAATTTTATGAATTAAAATACCCAAAACAGACTGTCGTGCAATGTTTTAATAATCATTCTCATTTAAGCGCTTGGAAATCAATTTTATGATTTAAAATACCCAAAACAGAGCGTGGTGTGAACACTTCTTTTTTTTTTTATCAGGCCGTATAAGCTAATTTTATGCACTCAATCAATAAGATATTATGAAATTACGTTTTATAACGAGACTTATTATATTTTATAATAAGATCTACCATTATTTTAATAATGTGTAATTAAAATATCCAAACAAAGTGTAATTTGAATGGATGTATATATCTTGGAAATGATAATAGAAAAGAAAAGAAAATCATATATATATATATATAAAAGTTAATGAGAGAAAAGATTAAAATGGAACGAAAAAAAAATATTAAATGAAAGAAATGAGAAAAGAAAATATGATATTTACACGTATTTATATGTGATTTAACCATTGATAATAAATTTATTGTTAGATTAAATAAAAAAAATTAATATAATTTTCCTTTGAAATTTATTAATAGATTTAAAATCTGCTGAGAAATTAATTACTAATGGATTTTAAAATTTTTCAGTAATTTAAATATTCTATATTTTATATCTTATAAAATACCGATGGATTTCAAACCCATTGGCAATCTAAACACCCAATATTTTAATGTTAATTTACAAACCTAATTTTTAATGTCTAAAACATTATTAACATTTGAAATCCGTTAATAATTTAAATGCTTATTTTTTTATGTATTTTAAATTATCTATGGATTTAAAATTCATTAGCAATTTAGCAACAAATTTTAAATTTGTTGTAATTTAAACACCTAATTTTTTATGTCTAAAAAATTATTAACATATTTAAAATTCATTGGTAATTTACCAATGTATTTTGAAATTCATCCATAAATTAAAGACCAAATTTTCTTTATGTTTAAATTTAGTAACGAAATATCTATTTTCTTACAGTTACTGGACTAACTCTTAATAATTTGAATCAATGAATTTAAATTTAATTTAATAATATTATAATCATCTTTAATATTATAAATTCTTAAATTTGAACTCTAATAAAAATTAATTGTACTAAAAAAAATTTTTTAGTAATTTGATGGTGAGAAAACTTTCTTTTTTTAAGTAGAGACTTCATTTAAGAAAACTAAACAGGAACAGCTGCTGAGATGGCAGTAATAACTACAGGCAACAGACCACCATTAAACACCTTTGCACCATACGCATTACAGGCATCTGAGGCCAATAGGTGAGCTACCATATTACAACATCTTTTTTTGACAAAAAAAAAAAGGGTAACTAGATGTTTTAGTATCAGCTAACAGAAGGCCTAAAGGTCCAAGATGACACTGCTCACCATGCAAACCATCTCTACTTGTAAATCCTAAAAACCATTCACCAAAGCCAATTCCAAGCCACAAATAACAGCAAGCGCTTCCGCATACACAACATCAGAAACACAATTCAAAGCTGAACTAAATGGAACTAGAAATGAATAAATATCTACAGAAGAGAATGTCGAAGTGCGATTGATGTGTACTAATTATGAATTGAGGTGCAATAACGAAGAAATGAAAGTTTAATTAAATGTTGAACTAAGTTAATTGAAACTAAAAAGCCAAACTAGAACTTTAACTAAAGAAACTTGCTATAAACTTGATAAGTTAATTAACTTATTGTAATTGTGCGTGGTTTGGGGGGATTCCTATTATGTTCATTTGCTCTTATGTAATGTTGTTGCATATAGGGATGGTAACGGATAGGGTACTCGAGAAAATCACTATACCCGAACCCGAATCTAATTAATATTTTTAAAACTCAAATATGTTCCAAACCTAATTAAAATTTATTCTCAATTACCCGAACCCGTCCCAAACTCGATTATTGTTACCCGGTAAATACTCGAACCCGTTTAATTTTATATATTTTAATTAATAATCTTTATAAAAAAATTATTTTTATTAATAATTTATATTTTAAAATTTAATAATTTTATAAAATATTTATATTTTATTTTATATGAAATAAAATATAACAAAATTTATAAATATTATCACAAAAAACATATATTTTATATTTAATTAAATATTTATATAGAGAAATTCGAGTAACGATGCCCAACATATAAAACCCGAATTCGACTCAAACTCGTCATAAGTATTAAATTTAAACCCGAACCCGTTTAAAACTCAATTATATGCTATCTAAATATGTCCTATAAAAATTAGATTAAATTAAGTACTCACAAAAATCTAATCCATTGCCATCCCTAGCTGCAGGCTGTTATTTCATGTTACAATAATTGATGTGTTTGCCTTTTAGCCATTTGTAAAACTACATGTTGACCAACTCAACTCAATTGTTTTACTTGTCCCACACCGATGGGCCAAAACATTCACATAAGCCCCTAAATTTAATATATCATTTAAATTTCATAAAATATAAGCCCAAGGGTAAATTTATTTAAGGTATAATTACAAACACGTAAAAATACATGTGATTTAGAAAAGAAAGAAAATAAATTGTGAATGGAAAGCAAAGGTTAAAACTTTATGTTTTAGGATTTAACATTGCTATTAGAGTTATTATTGAGAAAAGAAATGTTTTTAAATATATTACTTTGATAGTATTCGAAATTGATTAAAATTAAATTTAATCATTAAATTATCACTATAATAAAATAATTTTTAAATGATATATAAATAATATTTAAAAGGTAAAAAGCTTTTTTAAACTATTGAGAAATTGATTAAAAGTCACTTAAATTCTAATCAAATCAGTTCAAAACTTAAATCCATTAATTAACTCTCCGTTATATAATTAAATAAAGATGAAAATTTAAGCCCTTAGAAATAGTCCAATAGTCATCCACTGAATAAATAAATTTAATTTTAAAACTTTAATAATTAAATTTATAAATAAATTATACTAATTTATATGGTTAATAAACAAATAAATAATTTTATAAAATCTATAAAATAATAAAATATTATTAAAAAAATTTATAAGTATTTAGATTTAAATTTATTAAAAAAAATCCTTTCTCTTCTTGACTTTAATCTTTAAATCTCCTTTAAAATTTGTTAATGTATCATTGAAAAACATATAAATATTATTAAAATTATATGCAAGACAAACAACAAATGTCATAAAAACATATTAAAATTTTAAATTATAAGAAATGGTTAATAAAGCTAATAAAAGCCATAGAAAAATAAGAATTGCAAATAACAAAAGCCATAAAAATAAAATTTTCTTAATAAACCTAAAAAAGAACTCTAGAAAATAGTTTTAGATTTTCTTTATTTGTCAATTACATTATAGTTTGAATCTCGTATTTACATAAGAAAATTAAATTTAAAATTTCAATATATTTTTACGACTTTTGTTATTTATCTTACATATGAAATATTATCTATAATTTAAATACTTCAAAAAAATTTAAAGGAGATTTTGAGGTTAAAGTAGTGTTTGGTTGATGAGAAAAGAAAGGAAAATTTGAATTCATTTGGTTGTTTGGTTGAAATAAAAGAATTTTTATACATTTTTTAATAAATTAAAATTTAAATATTTATAAATTTGTCAAAAATATTTTATTTATTTGTTGATTTTCTAAAATTATTTTATTCATTTATTAATAATATAAATTAATATAATTTATTTATAAACTTTATTAAAATTTTGAAATTAAATTTATTTATTCAATAAGACTTAAATAACCATTGAGATATAACTTAAAAACTTAAATAGCCATTTTTATTTAATTCAGAAATGGAGATTTAACAGTATTAAATTTTAGATTTTGTTGAGCTATTTTCAAAATTTTAAAAGTTCAAGTGATTCATTTGATTTGAAAAGAGTGAGCTTTAAGT
Organism: Hevea brasiliensis; assembly: GCF_030052815.1. Taxonomy (NCBI): domain Eukaryota; kingdom Viridiplantae; phylum Streptophyta; class Magnoliopsida; order Malpighiales; family Euphorbiaceae; genus Hevea; species Hevea brasiliensis. Next base: position 100,237,171 of record NC_079493.1, read on the forward strand.
GGCTTTTAACCCATTTTTCAAAGAATCTTTTATCTATTTTGTCTATTTTAAATGATTTTTTTTTCTTATTAACACATTTTTATTCTAAACTTTAATGACAATCGGATCCTTAAAGACCAACCCGCCAGAAAGTGGAAACATTTGGTGTGTAACAATTTGGAAATTATAAAGAGCTTGCTTCTTTGTAACTGTGTTTGGGGAGTTTAAATTACTTTTTTTTAATAAAAATATCATTTTAAATATTGATAAAAAAATTATTTTATTATTTTAATATTTTTATAATTAAAATTTATTAATTTTAATATTAAATTATTTTTTAATATTCTCTAATTAATATATTTAAAAAATAATTTCTTCAATTAATCGTGGTTTCTTTTTATAACAGTAATGCTAAATACATTCAAAATGATTAAAGTGAAAGTGAAAATTAAAAATTGATTTGTGTGAGACCTCCCTGCACTGCACAAAATCAACTTGTCAATTTGTACCTAAAATACCCATTTATGAATTAACTTAGCTTACCTACCTCTTAATTTTTTTTTACAAATAATTTTAATTAGAGTACGAATTCAAAATTTTACGCTCCATTATCATCTAGCAAACACTTTTCAATTACCTATCCATATTGTCTACCCTACCTATAATCAATATAGCATATCATGGGAATATTCTTCTATTAAAATTATAAAAAAATTAATATCAAAATAATAAAATATTTTTTAAAGTAATATTTTAACTAATATTTTTTAAAAATATTGTTTTAATCATAAAATTTGAGTGTGTATACATTGTGTTTGAAGGATCAAAATTATATTTATAAATAATAAAAAATAATTTAAAAAAATTAATTTATTATTTTAATATTTTTATGATAAAAATTTATTAAATTTAATTTTTAATATTTTTAATTAATATTTTTAAATATTTAATTTTTTTTAATGAATGAGAAATCAGCTAGCTTTTTCTGCAAGACTAAATTTGTGAAGACTTGGAAACGATACTGACGTCGTTCATATGATATCACTGTTATGACATCCTCGTCATGGAATTCCATTAACTTTGGATCAGACGGACTAATAAATTAGTGAATTTGATTTCAAATTACTTTTGAGTCCTAATTTAATCAGATAAAAAAAATAATTTTACGTGATTTAATTGATTTAAATAGTCGAACCACAATTAATTTAACCAACTTTTAATAATTAATCAAATAATAAATTAATAAAAGATAGACATATAAAATTATAATAATTTAAAAAAATTATTTAATAATTATAATTTTATTGAATTCACACCCATATTATTTCATGTACACTATTCAACACGGAATGACCGCAACATATTTTAATTTCTCCTAGTTACAGTGACCACACGAATTGTGCTTTAAGACGTAACCGGACGAAATTCATTTCCATAAATTCGAGCCTCTCAGCACACGAAAACTAAACAAAAACGTACAAAGGCAAAAGCTTTATGTGAAAAATGTTTGGAAAATACTCCAGTGAAGAGTCACCTCTGCATAACCTGCAGAACGACACCCTCCAAAGCCCTCCTCTTCCGACGACAACGCTGCAAATTATCACCATTAGTGAAGGAATGCAAGGTTGCTTAGACTTAAAAGGTTCAGGCGATTTTCGAAATGATGAGATCAACCCACAAGACACTTGGCTTCCTATCACTGAATCCAGAAATGGTAGCATGTTCAGTTGTGTATTCCATTTGCTTTCCTCAGGAATTGGATTTCAAGCTCTGCTACTTCCTCTGGCCTTCTCTTCTCTTGGATGGTATACATCTCTTCTCTTCCTTTTCAACAGGCTTTTTTTTTTTTTTTTGTTGGGTTCTGTTTCAATAATTCAAAGATAGTTTCATAGTCATATCAATCTCTATTACTTCAATAGGATTAAGACACTGCTGCTCTTATTATCACTGCTAATATGAATATTACAGAAAGGAAAAGACATTTATTTGAATCAGATAAAAGTTCAATTTGTGTTCACATTTTGGCAGCAAAATGTGATTCAATTTAATGTGTAAAATTTAAATTAATGGGATTTTAAAATTGCCAAAATTAATCAATTTACTGTAAATTGCACAACCTAATTATAATTTTGTTAAAATATATGTAAATATAATTTAATAAATATTAAAATTTGATTTCAAAAAATTAAAATTAATTAATTAGGTTTAGCTATTTATTTACATTAATAGATATTACATTTAATTAATCGATATATATTTATTTAATTTTTTTAAAGACTCCATAATTAAGTCCTTATATTTTCAAGAACTTTTTTAAAAAAATTATTTTTCCAGACAAAATTATTTTTTCCAGTCCTTATATTTTCATTTAATTATTTTTTCTACAAGGAAAAAGTCATCCTGTGCAATGAATTTTATGGATTAGTGAGACAATGAAAGTGCATAATTTTTTTCTATTAAAGTAAAGAATTAGGTTTGCGAAAACTCAAATCTAATTCAGTTAAATGAAATAATATATTTTTAATTAAATTAAATTAAATTAAATTAAAATTATTTAATTTATGTGTGGACTTAACTTGTTTGGTCTTTTTATTTTTTAGAAAAGAAAATTTTAAATATCAATTTTTTCTATTCGTCAAATATTAATTAAATTATTAATTCTAAAGAAAAATAAAAGCTTAAATTATTGAGTGAATAAAAGGTTGATAGTGAACTTTTATAATGGGGTGCAGGTCATGGGGAATCACATGTTTATTGCTGGCATTTGCGTGGCAACTCTACACGATCTGGGTTTTGGTCCACCTTCACGAGGCACTGCCCGGGCCCCGTTGCAGCAGATATCTTCAACTTGCCATCGCTTCCTTTGGTTAGCACAAACAACGGCCAACTTATTATTTGTTATCTGGGCTCAATAATTAAAATTTTAAACCAAATTAAATTATTTTAAAAAAATAAATTAAATAATCAAATAGTTTATTATGAATAATCAAATTAAATTAATTAATAAAATAAAATCAAACTAAATCAAATTAAAATTTATGGTTTAATAAGATTTGATTTTTCAGTTTAATTTTGAAAATAATCAGAGTTAATGGATTTAAAAAAAGCTATGTTAATTTAAAAGCTCAATTCAATTTGATTTTCTAATTAATTTAACAAAATAATGAATTACATTAAAAACTAAAATTTTTTAAAAATAATTAACTGAATCAAACCCATTAACTGACCAAACAAATTAAATAAACTGAGTTCATTGAATTAAGTTTTCAATTATAACTGAAAATAGTTCACCATTAATCTAAGTTTATAATTATGATTATTTTTAAACTTTATTAATTATATATGCTAGAACTTTGGAGAAGTACTTTAGAGTCAAAGGGTTTTAAGTTAAGTAAAACGAAGACAGAATACATGCATTGCAGGTTCAGTGAAGGCCAAACTGGTGATAGGGAAGGAGTTAGTTTGAATGGAGTGATACTGCCCCAAAGTAATTATTTTAAATATCTAGGCTCAGTCCTTCAAGTAGATGGGGGGATGTGAGGAGAATGTTAGTCATAGGATTAAAGCCGGATGGTTGAAGTGGAGATGTGCCACGGGAGTTTTATGTGATCGTAAGATTCCCAATAAATTAAAAGGAAAATTTTACCATCTGACCACATACGATGGCTATGTTATATGGTAGTGAGTGTTGGGCACTGAAAGAGTCGTATGCATCTAAGATAAGAGTTGCAGAGATGAGAATATTAAGGTGGATGAGTGGCCATACTAGACTAGATAAAGTCCGTAATGAGAGTATTAGAGAAAAGGTAAGAGTTGTGCCAATTGAAGATAAGTTGAGAGAAGGGAGATTGAGGTGGTTTGGTCATGTGAAGCGTAGACATACGGAGGCTCCAGTTAGACAAGTAGAGCACATTAGGTTAGAGGATAGAAAGAAAAAAAAGGGGTAGACCTAAATTGACTTGGAGGAGAGTAGTATAACATGACCTAGAAGCATTACACATTTCTGAGGATTTAACCCAAAATCGTTTAGAGTGGAGAAAGTAAATTCATATAGCCGACCCCAAATTTTTGGGATAAAGGCTTAGTTGAGTTGAGTTATAATTATATATGCAACCTTTTATGTTGATATTAATTATAATTAATTTTTTTTAAAGCTTGAATCTAAAACTCTAAAATTTGAATTATCTAATCTAACAGATTTTTTTTTATTGTTAAGAAAATCAATTTTCATTAATTTTATGTCTTTTTCTTATTTATTTATTTAAATAAATGTAATAAAAATTAATACAAAATTAAACTGGTGGGACTCTTTGCAGGTCCAAAGCTAGGGAAACTGGTAGCAATATTCCCAGTGATGTACCTATCAGGTGGCACGTGCGTGATCCTAATAATCACAGGGAGTAGGACCATGAAGCTTTTCTACGATACTGTATGTGGCGGAGGAGCCTCATGCGATGCCAAGTTATTGACTGGGGCAGAGTGGTTCTTGGTCTTCACTTGCGTTGCTATAGTTCTGGCTCAACGTCCTAACTTGAATTCCATTGCTGGCTTCTCCTTCGTTGCTGCAATCACAGCCGTTGGATATTATACTCTAATTTGGGTATCCACCTTCTCTAAGGGCAGACCTTATAGTGCGTCTCATGTCCCTTTACAAAATGGAAAATCTGGTATGGATAGAGTCACTACCATCTTCAATGCACTTGGTATCATTGCCCTTTCGTTCAGAGGTCACAATCTTGTGCTTGAGATACAGGTAAGTAATCAATATAATTGAGAAGTTGGGTGGGAAGTTTTCTTTTTTCCATTTTTTAGTACACTTTAGGACTTTAGCACTTTAGGGTCTATAGTAAGTTTTACCGCAATTCAAAAATTTCACTTCTCTATCATTAATACTTTGGTGAAACAATGGCGAATGATGTTAATAATATTAATGTGGCATGCTAATGTCAACTCCACATCAATTATTACATCTGACGTTGTGCTAACGTCGGCAATTTTTATGAAATTTTCATTTTGTTATCTAAGTACAATAGGTTGAAAGTATAATTTCAATAAAAAAAATTCAAGCATTTAATGCTAAAAAAGCAAACATTTCAAAAGTATATGGAAAAAAAAATTTAGGAGAGAGGGAGAGGAAGAGAGATTTAAAATAAAAAAGAAATGGAATAAAGATGACGCATGGGAGAGATCTGGAGAGAGCCATGGGAGAGTTACAATATCTCTTTTTGCTCTCTCTCCATATCTCTCCCATGCCTCTCTCTCTCTCTCTCTCCTCTCTAATCAAATTGCTTTGTCTCTCTCTCTTAATTTTTATATCTCAATTAGCTAGAGTAAAAGAGAGAGGCGAAGAATAAGATAAAAATTAAGAGGTAGAGAGAGAGGAAAGAGCTGGAGGGAGAGGCCAACAGAAAAAGATATATATATATATATATATATATATATATATATATATATATATATATATATATATATATAAACCTCTCTCCTTTTCTCTCTCTTTCTTAACTTTTTTTATATACTTTAAAATTTTTTTCATTTTTAGCATTTATGATTTGAACTATTTTCTATCGGTAATTCAACCTTAGACTTTCAGCCTTTTACACTTAAGTCATAAAATGAAAAAATCCTAAAAATTATTGACATAAGTGCTGATGTCGAACGTACGTGGCATTTGACATGGAGCTAGCATTATCATACCACGCCAGACGTGGCATTGACATCAATACACTAGGAGTGCCATTAACACCATTAGTCGCTTTTTCAGCAAAGTGCTAATGCCGAAAAGTGGTATCCCTAAGTCACAATGAAACTTACTCAAAATCCTGAAGTGCAAAAGCATGAAAGTCTAAAGTATTAAAATGTCCTTTGCCATTTTTTATGTTCTTAATATTTTTAAAAATAAAAGATATTATCATTATTTTAAATATATGACACATTAAGATAAATATACAAAAGTTGTAAACAAATTAGTTTAGACCAATTCAATTGCCAGTTTTTTTTTTATCAAATTATTAATTTTCTTTTAAAAAACAATTATAATTTAATTTTTGGAGTTCAAAATCATCGGTCGAATCAATTCAAAGGAATCATTTTAGAGTCAAATTATATGGGTCATCTAATTTACGCTCAATTTGTAAATACAAATTATTTCAAATTGGTTTAAATTTAAGAGGGTATGAATACTTAATAATTCAATTTATATTTTCTGTTTAGAAAAACAAAGCATTTATTGAATAAATTTGTTGATGTTGATGCTAGGGAACATTGCCTTCAAGTTCAAAACATCCATCAAGCAAGTCAATGTGGAAAGGAGTGCTCATATCATACCTTGTTATAGCCCTGTGCATGTTTCCCCTGGCAATAGCAGGATTTTGGGCTTATGGAAATAAGGTAAATTATATTTTCGCTTTTAGCATGAATCCATTTAATACAATGATTTGAATTTTTTACAAAATCATATATTTTTTGGTTTGAATTAATTTCTTTTAAATTAATTTTTGTAATTAAAATATTTATTTATCATTGAAGACAAAATAAGAATATAATAATAATCATTTTATATTTCAATTATTTCAAATAATAAAATTCAAATAATTATCTCATTTAAAAAATTTATTCCAAATACATATTTTTTTAAAAAAAATTAGGAAAAGTATATTTTAGTACTATGTGATTTACCTGTTTTATTAATAGAGACATGAGATTTATGTGTTTTTTAATTAATAGAGGCATGAGATTTATTTTTTTGCACTTAAGAGTTTGTATTATTATACAGTTAGTACTTAAGAATAAAATTGTTAAACAGTGTCAACGTATACTGACGTGATAAATCTCTTTACACTTTTAAATTAGCATGGTAAGTGGACTCTCATATTTGGCCATATATAATTATATCATCAATGTAGTGCCATGCTAGAAAAAATGAGAGAAAACATATTATGCCGATATTTACTCTTATATTGTGAGGGAACCAATAGGCAGACTGGTATATATATTGACATAAGTGGGGCTCACTTGCACGTTTACTTAAGAGTACAGGAAGGCTTACTATTCCAACATATATTGGCATCGTTTAATAATTTTATCCTTATATATTAATATCATAATAATGCAAGCATTTAAATGCAAAAAAAAAAAAATCTCAAATCCCTATTAATAAAACGCACAAACCACATGTTATTAAAATATATTTTTTCAAAAAAATTATTTTAATTAAATTCTTTAAAGAGAATTGAATTAAATTTTAGCTTAAGAATCATTTCAAACGGGGTGATATAGAATTGAGGACAACTTTTTGCATATGCTAAAAATTTGTTTCAATTTATGGCAGATACCTACAAAAGTTGGAAATTTGAGCATATTTCTGGAATTCTACAGCCACAATGCCTCAAAATTTATGAAGGGTGTAACATACATGTTGGTAATAATAAACTGCTTCACTTCATTCCAAATCTATGCTATGCCAGTCTTCGACAATTTCGAACTCAGGTACACTAGCTTTAAGAATAAACGATGCTCGCGTTGGGTTCGAACAGGTTTGCGTCTCTTCTTTGGAGGTTTGGCGTATTTGATTGCAGTTGCTTTTCCATTTTTGCCCAGCCTTGCAGGTGTAATAGGGGGAATGGCGTTACCTTTAACCTTTGCTTATCCTTGTTTCATGTTGATATCAATCAAGAAACCCCAAAGAAGCAGTCCAATGTGGTGTCTTAATTTGGGGCTTGGTTGCTTAGGCTTGTTGTTGAGTTTGTTAATAGTAATAGCTGCAGTGTGGACCTTAGCTACTAAAGGGTTTCATGCCAACTTCTTCAAGCCTTAATCAATAAATCCTCAACCTTTTTAGTTCATCTCCGAAGGATTGCCTAGGAATTGACTCAATGGGAGGTTTTTCCTTTTTTTTTTTTTTTTTTTTGTACATTATAGACTTTGTAAAAGGAAGATATTTGAATTCCTAACTTTACTATGAGATCTTGTAATAATAAATGAGTATGTGTTTCAATGGTAGAGATCCCTATGAGTATTTTCTTTTCTATTGATTGATATTTGTCCTTGATGGTTTGGTCCCAAATTTTTTTGTACAAAATAATGTCTAAGGAAAGGATTAATGAACATTTCAGGTTTACCCATATGTGAGGCATGAAAGAAAATAAAAAAAGGGAAAATAAGGTTATAAATCTTCTTGTTATTTTTTCTTCTTTTGTTTGGATGGGAGCAAAAAAAGTAGAGGAAAATATGGATGAAATGAAAATAAAAGTATGTTACCTTATTTGAAAAGAGAGGAAAATAAAAGAATATGAAAGAAAATAAAAAATAATTTTATAATTTTTCCCTTTTATGTTCAAAAAGCATTTTGGTAATTATATGATAAACATTTATTATCTTTCTTAAAAAATGAATTAAAATTATAATAACCAACTATTAATGATTTTAACTGAATTTTTTTATGCAATTTACTAATTTCATAAATGAGTTCCATTTATTTTATGAAAAATATCACATACTTTTTTTTTAATTTGGGACACTCAAAAAATTGATGAATAAAAATATTTTTAATCACAAAGAAAAATTAAGTCTCTTATTTATTATTATTATTATTATTATTATTATTATTATTATTATTATTATTATTATTATTAATGTCACTAATGAAGAGAAAGAAAAAATATGTGTTCACAAGTTTCAATAAAATTTAATAGGGTTAGAAATGTAATTTTATCATTAATAAATAATAACTTTTCTTTTTATTTTATGCTATTTTCTCTTTAAATTAAAGGAACTGATTAAAAGAAATGATAAAAATTATTTTCCTTCTCCTTATTATTTTATCTCTCTAACCAAACATAAAAAAAAAAAAAAAATCATTCCTCATTTATTTTCTTCCCTTATTTTTCCTCAAATAAAATAGGCTGAAAATCAACACAAAATAAAGAAAAAGTTACTATTTATGGTAAAATTATATTCCTTTTATTCACTTTTATTTCTTGAAGTTTAGAAGTTATTTTATTCATAATTATTTATTTTTTAAAAAATTAAAGAATATTAATTATTTTTTTTAATTTTATTATTATTTTTATTAAATATAATAATCATTTATATAATTTTTTTAAATTTATTTTAACACTTTCTGTTTTCCTTTATTGTAAGATAAAGAATAATTAATTAAATTAAAAAATGTTTTATTATAATTTAAATAATTTAATTATTTTTTTAATTAACGTAAAAAAATAAATAAGAAATAAAAATAGAGGAGTGGCTCATCTTTAATCCTCTTAATTTTATAGAAACTTGTGAAATTTCATTTTCTCTCTCTTCAAATAAACAATGAATAAAACTTTCATTTTGAGGCAGGGGCAGACAGATGTAATGCTGGGGCCCATTTAAAAAAATTAATTATAAAAGTTTAATAATTTTTATATTTATTTAAATTATTAAAAATTTTAATTTTAGTATAATTTTATTAATTTGACTCTAAAACTTTTCCTCTAAATTTAAAAATAATAATTGTATCAAATTTAATATTTAAAATTAATTTTCCACTAATTATAAAAATAAATTAGATATTGAAGAAAAAAAATTTTTATGGCATAAATTTTTTTTATTTATTGTATCTCTATAGAATTAAAATTTATAGTCACTATTTATTATAATAATTATAAATTATTATTTTAAAAATTAATTAATTAAAAAAAATCTCTACAAATACTTAAACTCTTAAAACTTAAATTTAATTTTTCTATAACAATTTAACTCTTAAACCCTAAATCAAATTCTCTATAAATTGATCTTCTAATTAATGGCTAAAAGAATATTACAATGCATATTGATTATAATTTATGGACTTTTTTATTAAATTATTCTTAATTATTTAATATTAATAAAATATATGATTTATATAAAAAAAAATAATGTTGAGTACTATTTAATAAAACTATAATTTATAAATTTTTATTAATTATAATAACATATACGACTATTTAAATGTCACTCCATGTTTAACCTTGCCTTTGCCCCTAATTTGATTAAATTTTTATAAATTAATGACATTCCAAAAAATTACTTAAATTTTCTTGTGATTAACAGCATTTTTATTTAATCAATTTTTTTAGTGTTTCAAATAAAAAAAGGTGATAATTTTTATGAAATTAGTAAATTGCATAAAAAATATTCAATTAAAATCATTAATAATATCATTATTATTTTATTTCATTGTTAAGAAAAATAATAAATATTTATCATATAATCAGTAAAATGCTTTTTAAACATACAAAGGTAAAATTGTAAAATTATATGCTATTTTCTTTCCTATTTTATTTTCCTCTATTTTTAAATAAAGTAAAATATTTTTATTTTCATTTGATTTACATGTTCTTCTTTTTTTTGTTCCCAATACAAGAGAAGGAAAAATAACAAGAAAGATTGTAACCTTATTTTCTTTTATCCTTTTTCCTTCCTCACATGGGCAACTAAAGAGAGCTTGGCTTTTTTTAGAGAACTTGGCTTTTTTTTTTAAAAAAAAAATAAATCATTTAAAAAAAAATACAATTGAATTTTCATAAAATAATAGTTAATTTTTATTTTTTTTTAAATAGAAATTTTTATGTTAGAGTTGAATTATTTTTATATTAGATATGCAAATTAATAAAAAAATAAATTAATTAAATTAAATTTTTGTATAACTTTACTTTCCAAATAAGGGGATAGTGAAAAAGAAAATGAGAGACTAAAGAGTAAGCTAACTTGCACTCTTTTTGGTAGGACGCTAGAGCAAGGAAAGAAACTAAGAAGAGAAAGAAAAGAAGCGTAAAGAGGAAAGAAATTATTTATTATAAATTTAAAATTATATACATGAAATTTAAAATATAAAGGACAAATAAACAATTTTAGTTTAACATTGTGTTTGGATTGAGAAATAATAAGGGAAAAATTATTGAAAGGAAAATAACTTTATTTTCTATAATTTTGTGTTTGGTTGGAAAGGAAAAAAAGCAATGAAAATTTTAAAAGGAAAACAAATTTTGTGACCACTTTCATTCTCCTCAAATTGGAAGAAAAGCGGAAAGAAAATGATAAAAATTACAACTATATTTCTATATTTTATACGACATTTTTGAAGACTTAGGATAAAATTGTAATTTTATTATTAAAAAATAAATTCTTCTTACAATATTTTTCCCTTTTATATCTAAACGTGATAAGGAAATTTTCGCTCATTATTATTCTCTTTTTAATTTTCCTCCCAATATTGTCACTATTGCAGGCAGATATTTTAGATTTACAAGATAACCCAAACCAATCGGCCCGACTTCGTTTGACCTTTGTTAAGGTGTTGGTCTTTGTATTGACGAGTTGATGCTCCTCGACAGCATGTCAAAGGCAACATGGCTTTACATTGGGAGAAAAGTTTTTTTTAAAGGTTCTAAAAATTTCAACTTTTTTAATTTATCAAATTGGTGGGATAGAAAAGTTTTGATACTTTATTTTACTTTATTTTAAAAAAAATTTTCTTATTTTATCCAAACACACTGTAAAAATTCCAAATTCGTTGTTAAGATAATAAACTATCATCTCAGGAAAAGGTGATGAACAGCGTACATAGATTCGAATCTATTTAATTCTATCTTAAACCTCATTAGAATTCATCCTAACCTTTATGTGTTGGTTTTAAACCCAATTATTCATATATTAATCTAATTTATTTAATTTTATATATTTTAATTAATAATTTGCATAATAAGATTTTTTATTAATTATTTATATTTTATAATTTTAATAATCTAATAAAAATTTAAAATATAATTATTTAAAATTTTATAACGTTAATAAAAATATAATATTTATACTAATTTACTTATTTATATAAGCAAATTGGAATAACAAATACTCCGAGCATAAAATGTGAACCTAATACAAATAGTATTTTTCAGCCTCAAATACATTTCACACTTAATCATATACTATTTAAATCCATGATCCAATCGAATACTAAAAATACCCAAACTCGCTAACGTCTCCAAGTGTACACTCTACACTGAACTTTACTAAACTGAGTTATATCATAAAATTTTTCTTATCTAGACCTAAATAAGACGGACTCAAAAAATAAAATATATAGTAAAATTTATTCATTAAATATATGAGTAATATATGTTTAAATTTTAAATTTATGATAAATTAATTTAGTAAATATATATAAATACCACATATTTATATTTTAAATATATGATAGACCATGACACATGAACTTTACCTCTATGCTGGCCTTTTTGACTTGGCCAGGCCCACCTACCTATCGGCCGAAATCACTGCCGTTGTGTTCGGGGGATTATGTTTCAAGTTTCCAGGATTGTTTTCTTTCCAGAACTTGATAAATACAAATAACAGATCTTACAATTGCGAATATTTAATAAGCAATACGTACATGAATTAGTTAAGATTTGATACTTCAGACACAGAAAAGCATGACCTTATTCTTCAATGGTAAACACATGAAGCTGTCAAATTTATGGGCTTGCCAAGTTTGTTTCCATGTAGAGTAACAGGGCATCTGATCCGTTTGTAGAATTTGGACTTCACCAATCTTCCCAAAATGTAAGCCCTTGATCTCACCACAAATGTCAGGTTCAATGGCACTGCTATCTTTTCCACGTGATCTTTTGCATTTGCAAGAAGTGGCACACCTCCATACAAGGGAATTTCAGAAGCTTGCACCACTGTTATCACTCTTCTCTGGCTCTTTCTTGATTGAGTAAACTTCTTCATCTGTGTTATTCGTTCATCCATAAAATTTCAGAAAAAGATCAGTTGAATTAAAAAAATAATTGAGCTGATATTAGACATTATAATATTTCACATAATTAAAATATTTCCCATTTTTAATATTATAATTTGATCTTTAAATATTTTTATGAAAAAAAGTTTTTTTTTTCAACTTTTATGAACGGAAATTTAAGATTTGATTTAATTGTTGAATATAATTAAAAATTACTATTGATAGGTGATTATAACTCATACATCCTAAACCTTTGGTACAATTATATTTAACTATTGTTAATATGAGAAATGGCTAATGACATATACATCATATTATTTATTTTATTGTTGAAATACACATAATTATTATTTTATTATACAACATATATAAAAATTAAAATATAATTTTAAAAAACATAATTAATTTTTTTATGTATATACATAATTTTTTATCATATAAAAATAATATTATAACTAATTTAATTATTATTTAAAATATTTTTATTTTTATCTATTATTTTACATATAATTTATAGATATACAATATTAATTTGGAGATAAAAGTTTTGTAATTAATAAATTTTAAAAAGATAATATAATCTATAGTATAAACAAAATTAAATCAACTACTACCAATTAATAAGAAATTTCAGGGCTAATATAAATTACGGCTAATAAATAATCTATTAACTATTAGTTATATTATAATTTTGATATGTTTATCAAATAATTAATTCAAATATTTAGATGCTTATCAATATCTAATCGCTGAATCAAACACTATTAAGTATTTTTTTTATACCAATTATAACAATATATTCTTCAGTCACATTAATGCATTAGGATAAGTAATTCTGAAATGCTTCATCGAGGAGTTAAATCCTAATCAATAAAAAAAGATGAATTTTATTTTAAAGTTAAATACTAATAAATTTAATAATTCAGATTTTGGTTGTTCATACCATTCAAACTAAAAAAAATTACCATATTTCTATTTGAAAAGGTACACAAAGCTAATAGTCTAACCGCTCATGCAGAGATCAACTTAAATGTATATTTACTTATTTTGCCGTGTTATTAGTCTCTAATTTTTAACGTATCTTTAATGGAATTATTATTATTATTATTATTATTATTATTATTATTATTATTATGCTATTTAATCCAACTTTTAAGATTTATTATATTTTTTCCATTTTTAAATCAATAAATTTTATGCAAAATTTTGGTATAATATATATTTTTTTCTTATAGAAATCACCCAGTATCCGAAACTCATTGGCTCGACTATTCTGGATTGGCGCCGGACAAGCCCATAAAAGGGGACAAAGCGTTTCCTCCCAAATTTTAAAAGTACTATATACCCAGAATTCAAGCCTAAAACTACTGATTGAGAAAGAAAGAACTCATGTCATCCCATCTCATCCCTTGAGGATAAATTTTAACATAATATTTGATGATACTTAATTTTTTTTCTTAAATAATAAAATTTATATTTAAAGTTATATATTAAAATATAAATTATAATTGTTTTACCTTTATTTTTCATATATTTTATGCACTCTATTTTATTTGTACATAAAAATGCATTATTATTCACCCCTTAATATAATTTTTGTCATTCGCCTCTGCCCTCACTCCACTCCTTTATAAGAGACTAATCAATTCATTCATTGCATGTGCATAATGTGAAATTTATCTTTCACATTTTCAAGTAAATTCTACTTTATATGATTTAAAATATGGACTAATTGTTTTTCTATAATTATTTTATATGCACTAAAACCAACCCAATAATTAATTAAAAGAAAAAATCCCAATAACTTCTCTACCTTATATACATCTATATGAGTAGACGTGCATAGATAATACATATGGTAACCCATAAATATGCTCTGCCATACCATAGCAGTAAGTAAATAAATGACACCATTAATGCTCTACTCTATACAAAATCTGTAAGGATTAGGATTAGTTTGTTTCGTAAAAATTAATTTATATACAAATAATATTTTTTATAAAATATTTTTTTATTATTTAATTATAATATTTAATTAATAATATGTATATATATAATATATTAAAAGTGTTTTACACTTTAATAAAATTATTAAAGTTTAAAAAATAATTTCTTTTAAAAAAAAGTTATTTTTTTTAAAAATTTTTTAATTTTCTCTTTTACCAAAAAAATATTTTTTATTAATTCATTTTTCTTAATGCTCTAAATATTAAAAAATGTGAAATATTTTCTCTCGAAATAAATGAAAGTTAACTCCGTTTGTTTTATGAAAAATAAAAAATATTGTTCTTTTTTACATTTTTTAATGTTTGAAACACTCATAAAATGATCAACAAAAAATATTTTTTTGATTTAAAAGAAAATTAAGTCATTTTTAAGAAAAATGACTTTTTTTAAAAAAAAATCATTTTTTATTTTCTAAATTTTAATAATTTTATTAAAATATAAAAATATTTATATATAAATAAAATAAATACATATCATTAACATAGCAATTAAATAATAAAAAATATTTTTCGTAAAAAATATATTTCATATACAAATTATTTTTTTATGTGTAGATTTCTTATCATATTATATTAATTACAAATTCAAGAGTGATTGAAGTTGTTGATTCCCCTATCCTCCTAGATTTTGCTCATATTTTTTTTTCCTATCAAATGATATGGTTTGTAATTGTTATAAATCCATTATCATATAAGAATTTAATTTTTATTATAAAAGTTAAAATTAAATTTACGTTCATTTATATCAAATTCAACTAATAAAAACAAATTAAACATATACTAAATTAAAGAGATTTGCAAGCCAAACTTAAAAATCGTATCCACTTTTGGATTTAAAAAGAGTGATTCAGTGCACAAATCCTCTTTCGAATTTACCATATAATATTTTCTGCATTTTAAAATAAACAAATTATACAAAATTCGAACCTAAACTTTCTTATGGATTTTTTTTTTTTTTTGTGAAAGAAGGAACCCATTTAAGTAGGTCAGGTCCACATGCATAAATGAAATGTAATTGTGTTCAGATAAGCACTCTCCTCAATCCATTGTAAAAAATAAATAAATAAAGCCAGAAAGTAATACTATTTATTAAAATTAATTATTTAATTTTTATTTTTAAAATCTAATTAAAAAATATTTATATTTATTTTAACCTTAAATATGCAAACTACTTCCTTTCCTTTTAATTAATTTTAATAACATATAGAGACCTAGTAGTATTTTTTTTTTACCAAATTAAAAATGAAAATTCAAATTAGTGGGCTCTGTACCATTTCGTCCAACAAAAGAGACGGGTCCATGCCAGCCAATATTATTCAATCTCTCCCACTGTGGACCATCTCCCCAGGTATCCAATTATCTAAATCAGTCAAAAGCTCCTTTTGGGTATTGAGCCCAAGTGTCTACCGCAATGATAATTTTACCCTTGTACTAAGCACTATTCATTTCCTAAACTAGGATGACAGAGTCTATTGGCGTACCTGTCCAGAGGCGACCCTTAGCTGGTAATAGTGAAGCTCCAGAGGAGTAGAAGCGACGTGGACTGCGAAGAATGTGGCGGGATTTCTGTAGTGAATCTTGACCGTAGAATTCAACGACAGCATGTCTGTTGGCACTCCTGTCTGGTCACTTCCGGCTTGAACATTGAAGTTCTCGAAAACCATGTTCTGCTTTAATTATTTACTTTTGCTTTAGATAATTTTTCTTGCTAAACAAATACAATTAAAGGCTTTAAAATTAAGGAATTACAAGGCTAAACCAGCACCTTAACGAGGATTTCAGGCTTATAGGCCTTGCTGGCACCCCACAAAATCAAGCAGAAGATAGTGAACAGCAACACGAAGAACAAAAACCCACACAGATACAATCTCACATTCCGAGCAGAACCACCATCATCGTCGTCCATTTCATCATCGTCATTATCATCCTGATTAATCCGTACGTGCTTCCAAGCAGAAAGGCTTCTGGGGTTCTTAAGAGAAGCGGAGAAGCGCGACGTGGAGGATTCTCGAGAGTGGTGAATAGGTGAACAATGGTAGTAATGGTGGGCTGGCGAACCAGTTGGGCTAGACCCATATGACATCTTCTCCACGTCATGGTTTGAGGGGCTCTGCACGTAGTACACCGGTCTCCGCGGTGGTGATCGCGGCGCCCATGAGGTGTCAACACTTGTTCCCTCCGAGTCTGTCTTGGCGTGCATACTGAATAAGAAGAGTAAAGCAGAGAAACAGAGAGAGAGAGAGAGAGGAAATAGGAGTGATTTTTGAGTCACGAGACAAAGGAACTCATTTGATATATGGGCTCTGTGGTTTGTTTTCGTTTTGGGGAAATTGGAAAAAGCTGACTAGGAAACGACGCGTGCGTATTGTTCACGCTTTCGTACAGTGGACGCTTTTGCTAGTGCTGTGTTACAACTCTCAAAGCGTAATCGCGGGAGAAAATTTAATCCGAAGGTTAAACAGTAGAGGTGTTATCCACTTTCTTTATGGTCGTTTGGCGTTCAAGATGAGTAACAGGCAGTCCCGACAACGTGCCAGTTCTCTCCAAACCGGCAGTTTCGGTATGTAAAATGTGGGACCGAAATCAGACGACGAAGCATCGGTTTTTAATGGTTTTGGTCTGTCATTTTCATGCAAGGAAACAAATACTTCGAAACATTTTTGCATCATGGTTTTAGTAAATATCTAATCCTATCGCTGATCGTATTATCTGTGATAAATAAATAAATAAATAAATAATATATATATATATATATATATGGAAAGAACTAAAAAAAACTCTTTTAAATATAAAATTTTAATTTTTTTTAAATTTATATAGAGTAAAATTCATGCATTTATACAAAAATAATATATGCTTCGTGTACACTAAATTGAGGGTATTTAATGCGTTTTCATTTTAAGAATGATTTTTTTAAAAAAAAAAAGGTTTAAGAGTGATTAATGCTATGATTGGATAGATTATTGGGGAGGAATGAAAATAATAAAAAGGAAATATTTTTAATTTCTTTATTTATTTGTTTTTTTTTTTTTACATTTGGATAAATGAGAAATAAAAGAACTGAAAGAAAAATACATAATTATTTAAAAATACATAATTATTTTTCTTTATTTGGAAATGAAGAAATGGAAAGAAGATAATATTATTTTCTTAAAATTCCTATTCTACCTAAATTTTATGAAGACAATTAAAGACAATTGAAGATGTAGGAATGAAAAACTAAGGGGTATGAATGTAATTTCATAATTTGCGGTACTCTTTCCCCTATTTTCTTATTTTTTTTCTAAATTAGAGAGAAAATGTTCAAAGCATTGTAACTGTTATTTTCTGCTCCTTCCATATTTAAGCTTCCAATACTATATATATATATATATATATATTACATTATTTTCTCCATTATGTTCTTTTCTGGCCTTTTTCTACCTATCTAAACAGAGAGTAAATCCAAGCCTAATTCCAATTTGGGTTCGATTCTAATTTTAACATGTGGAACTTATTTTGCAAATATATAAAATAAAATGCATATTTTTACATAAAATTTATTGTTTTTTATGTATTTATAAATGGTAGAAAAAATTAAGAATTTATATTATTAATTATAAAAAGTTCTGTGCGTACATGATTTAATTATAATAATTAAAAATAACATAAATTTGCAAATAATATATATATATAATATTAGTTATTGTATATTTATGTTTTAATTATAAATAAACATGTAATTATTTTTCCTGAAAGAAAAAACTGGAAAAAAAAATCTTAAATCTAATTATTTGATAATTACGATGTTTATATATTCTCTTCAGGGTAAAGGAATCAAAACCCCCCATAATTATAAAGGAATCAAAACCCCCCATAATTATCTTATATTTAAAAAAAAAAAAATCTACACATACCTTAATCTTTGATTATTCCCAATATGTCTTTGATAGTATTTGATACTACGGCTCAAAATCTAAGTTAAATAGTCAAATTTATCTAGCGTGTCAGTCAAAAAGTCAAAATTATGTCTAATATAGCAATCAAAAAGTCAGACAATATTTTAGAAGGTCAAGAGTCAAACGAGCCTAACAAAACCAAGACCGAGCAAAACCTTCTTTAGCCCCACAAGGCGAACGAAAGATATATGAAGCAGCAACCATACCAATATTCAAGTAGAAGTCTGGATCTCACGGATTGAGCAATAATCGCCAGTAATTGAGCCAAGAGCAGATTTCATAGAGAAAATCCTAGAGATTCAGCCAAAATTACCGCCACAAATGAAGCAATAGCTATTTTCCTAAAAAAGCCTATAAATACCAACTAAGTAACCAAAAACAGGCATGCATACTCATTCTACAATTCTCATTACTAGCTCTCTAAACATTTCTCTGAATACTCAATCAAAATCTCTGATTTTAGTGTTAGAGTGGCCGGCCAAAAGGCCATCCATCTCATCTTTCTCTTGTTGTAGGTTTACGTGGCACCAGGACTAGGATCTAAGGACTTCCAATAGTATCAGTGGTATTATTTATGGGAAACTCAAATTATCGACTGAAAACTTACATCTGAGATCAGTCCTCCTCCTTTAAAACATTTTTTCTTGCTACCAAGTTATTCTGCTATTTGGCCCTAATTGTTTTCTTAATTGTTTGTGTTTTTCTTCTTAATGGCTGTAGATTTAAATACCTCAAATAAAGGCATCATTTGCATTACCCCCACATTGGGAGAAGACCCACTTGCAACATCCATGATCCCAAATGTGGCCACACCCACAATCCCATCTGATGCACAAATTTCATCACATAACGTCATCATCCCAGATAAATAAATCCTTTCCAATGGATGACTCCAGATCAAGTGCACATCCAAGAGATGGAGGCCCAATCGAGGAGATGGAGGACCAAATTACTTTCCTCAAAGGATTGATCCCAGGGACCAATGCCCCACTAGGTACACCTGCCCTAGAAGCAAGAAGGGTCATAAAAGCATATCCATCCAAAGCTAAGGAAAATAGACAGGAGATTGCTTGATTAATAAACAATAATTCAGGAAGAAAAAATGAGCGGTTCATGGTGAGTGAATAAGAGGAGTAGTTTGATGAGTCTTCGCAACCAAAGATAAATTGTGATTTGGTAAAAGTAGTATAAAAGTACCAAAAATAAGTGGAGAAAGAAAACTTTGGAATGGGAGATGAGTCTCCACTATCCAAACTAATCCTAGCCGAGTAGTTCCCATCAAAATTCAAATTACCTGTGCTAGATAAATATGATGGGACAACAGACCTGAGGAGCCACATGGTAAACTTCCAAACAATAATGATGCTCTAAAACGTGAATGACTACCACCCGTGCCAAATGTATCCAACAACGCTGATTAGGCTAGCACAGAAATGGTACCAACGCCTTAGGCCTAGATCAATCCTAAAGTTCCACCAACTCGCCATCAAATTCAAGAATAAGTTCATCTTTTCTATGCCTCCAAAAAAAGCTATCCTCTAATCATCAGAAAATTAGACAATTTGAGGGTGAATCTTTGAGAGATTATATTGCCCAATTCAACACTGAAGCAATACAAATAGAGAACTTGAAAGCATGAAACAACAAATGAGGCTTTAAAAAAAGACACAAGGAATGTAAAATTTTCAGACTCACTCATAAAAAATATGATAGTAAACTATTACTAGTTAATGCAAAGGGCACAGAAGTATATCAGGTTGGATGACGAATGGCAAGCTCTTGAGGAAGAGAGGAAGTTTTTGCAAAACAATGAGAAGAGACAAAATAAGAAAAACTACAGCTCAGATCAGACTTACCATTTGGACAGAAATGAAGAACAAAGCAGAATATGATTCCATAATATACACCTTTGAACGATCCTAGATCCCGAGTACTCATGTGGATACAAAAAAATAGTGAACAGGTCAAATGGCCGAAAAAGCTTAACCCTGATACTGCAGGAAAGAGAGAAATCATAACCACACAACTGATAAATGCAGGTGTAACACCCCTATTTGCATAGCCTGGTATATTTCACTATTCCGGTGACCGGTGTCGGTCCGGACAATTAAGGGGATTAGAATCATATTTAAGACAACTAGATGAACCATAAACACAAATAATTAGTAATGTCCAATTAGTTAAGTATAAACAAGAAAAACATAACATAAGAAGTTAAACGAGCCGAGAGTCATAGCGATGGGTAACCTTCTCGGGAATGACTGCGAAGTCGATTTAAACTCAAATTTCAAACCGTAAAATGTGACGCTGCTGTCCTTAGGACCCTTATAAACACAGTGGAAAAGAGAAAATCACGAAAAAGAACTGTTAAGCCAGTCAAATAATTAGGTCAGGGAGCTAGAAGAAATATGGAATTAATTACAAACCGGGATGAACCGGCGAGGGGCAATTTGGTCAATTGACCCCGAGAGCTGACTCCTGACCTAACTGTCAAATAAAATCGGAGAAATGAAAATTTCGGAATCGAGAATTAAATTAAAGAACTAATAGAAAAAAATAAATAGAAGAAAAAAAGGAAAATGAAAAAGTCAAAAGGTGATGACATCATGCATGACATCATGCATGATGCCATAAAGAATATAATTAATTTATTTACTTATTTAGATTTTTAGTCTTCCTAAAGAGATAAAGACAAAAAGAAAAGAAACAAAAAAAAAAAATCAATTGGTCTTCTTCCTTCCTCCCATTGCCGCCCCATCACTCCCACCTCTCTCTTTCATCCCTTTTCCACCATTAACAACCAATTCAAGCTTTTAAAAGCTTGATTTTATTCTATATATATATACCCTAACTCTCTTAAGTAAATTTTGTTCTTGGATCTTGACAAGTATCTTGTGCATAGAAATGAAGAAGAAAGTGGAAGAATTAAAGTTTTGGGAATACTTCCTTAAAGGTTAGTCAAGAATCCTCTCAATTCTCCTTATATTCATGAATTTGCACTTGAAATGAACTAGTATTGATGAAAATAAAATAAAAACAACATATTTAGGAATATAATGAAATTCAAAAATTTTAGAGGTAACTTGAAATTGATGGATTTTGATACAATTAAAAGGGTAGGCAAGCTTGATTGAAGGTGTAGTTGAGGTTTATATAGTTTAATTGCATGAAATGAGCTAAACATGGAAATTAGGGTTTTGGACATTAGGGTTTAGAGACAAAAAATGTGAAAAACTTGTAAATGGTGTCTTTGACCTAATGTGAAGTGAGAAATGGTCATTTGGCTATAACTTGAGCTACAAAACTCCAATTGGGGTGATTCAACAAGAAGAATAAACTTAAGACAATAGGGAACATTTTCTATGAAGAAAGTTTTGCCAAATTCCAACAGTAAAAGGACCAATGAAATAGTGCAACTTAGGACTCCAAAACTGAAAATTGGCAATTTTGCCTAAAAGACCTAAGTTTTGATAAAATGACCAAAATCAACAAATTTAGTGACCAAAATGTGGTATGTGAGTGAAGTTGGAGTTCCCATACCTATTAAGCCTTAGAAAGTCAACAATTTGACTTGAATAGTATAGTGAATAGTAACCCGAAACACAAAAATTTCAAGAACATTGAGTTTAGCACATTAGAGTTAGGCAAAAGTGAAGCTAAATTTATTTTAGGTTTATGTTAAGTTCTAGTACTGAAACATTATAAAATTGTGTGTTTCAGTTGGAAAGAATACCGGAAAAGAACCCGAGGAACCGAGTCGAGGCCAAGAGGCAACTCGCTTGAGGTTTGTGCACAACGTATAATTTTTGTAAATTATTTGCTGCATATTGTTTTAAATGATTTGAAAAAGTGAATTGAGACATTATTGATGATGCTTTGATCGAAATTGTTGAAAGTTAGTTGTGTATATTTAAAATGACAATGTTTAGCAAAGTGTTAAGATAAGTTTTGAAACCACAGTGTCATGACCATATATTTGAACACCTCACTAGCACGACTAGTGGGGGTAATTAATTTCGAATTTTAATTCCTTCTCTGGAGAAGTGTTGAGGTGTACCAGTAGAAGAGGATGTAAATGGATATCCATATATTTGAGCTAGCTAGCCTTGTGATGTGACTTCTCTTTAGCCTCTGGCTATTGAGATTCTATTTGTTTCGAATGGCATGATCTAACTGTGGGTTTTATGAAATGTGATTTGATACTTTAAAATGAAATTGTTTGGGATTAAAATCTCATAATGCATGATTTGTATTTAATACTCATGTTCAGTCAAATTTTTGAATAAATGTGATTTAGGTTCTGCATAAAGATTATTTTAGTATGTTGTGCACCACTGAATCCTAGTACTCAGCGATAGCTTTTATTGCTGTCGCAGATATAGAGACTAGAGGAGCAGCAGACTGAGCTGCTGAGGTGTGAGGATCTATCAGCTTGAAGTTATCGGGTATAATTTATACCCTGACTGTAAATATTTCTTTTGATGTATGTATTGTACATAAATGTATGGACATGTAAATTCGGTCTTGAGCAGCTTGTATAAAGCTTGTGTAAAGTTTGTAATAAATTTTAGTTGAATTTCTCTTAATGTAAATTTTGTAAGGATGTTTATAAATCATTTTGTCCTTAATGAATGGAAATGTTTTATTTTAATTTGAATGAGATTGATAGATATTATCTTACTGATGATTGAACTTTGGAAATTGAGCAATGTTGACTGTTGAATTTTGAGATTTGAGAAATTGTTGAGATTGATTGTGAAATTGAAGTAGTGGTTGAGAAAATTTTTGGAAGTGTTTTTTTTCAGGTATTTGAAGAACTGTTTTCTCAAAATACAAACAGAACTCTGTTAAAATTTTTATAAAATTTGCGAAAAAATAAAATGGACCAAAAATATTAACTAGATTTACTTTTAATCATATGTTTTAAATACCTATTAGAAAATGCTCACCACTTTTCAAAAGTAAGAAAATTGTTTAAAATCCCTTGTAGGGTACTTAATGAGTTATCGGTAGGTGAAGTTCGGTAGTTCATTAGGTATTCTACGGGATCATGTTATGCCTTACAGAGGGGTAAGGTGTGACATGTTTTAGTGGTATCAGAGCAAATTTTTGAAGTATGTTTTAACTTGAGAATTTGTGTCTTTTCCTTATTAAGTACAACAGCTTAATATCCATATTTGTTACATACAGTGCATTACATCGTGAATATGAACTAATGGAGAGAATCTCCATGTGTTACTTGTTCAGGAGATACCCTAACTTTGGACTGAAATGGAAGAAGGGGATCGCTCAGTTAAGCAATCTGTTAAAGCTGAGGCACAAGGGGAAGCCCCAGCTTTGCAAAATGTCGATGGAGTCACAGACCACCCACCAATGCCGCAGATTTCTACACGATTCGCACACAGTGGTCGCGATGTTTCAACAAATGGCTGGGGGTATGCCTACTCAAGCTCCACCCCAAACACCTGTGGCACAACCACTGCCTCCAGCTAGACAGTATGATAAATTACTGAAGTATGGGGCTGCAGAATTTAAGGGTACAGTGGACCCTTTAGAGGCAGAGCAATGGCTTGAAAGGATGGATAGAGTATTTAAGAAGCTGCACTGCCAAGATGAACTGAAGTTTGAATATTCTGTGTTGCTACTGCAAGGGGATGCGTATGATTGGTGGAAGACCATCCCCCACAACTTAGCTGAACCACTAGTGCTAACCTGGGATGACTTCATCAGAGAATTTAGACAGAAATATATCCCAGATGCATATGTTGATCAGAAACTGTAAGAATTTTTAAGTTTGAAACAAGGGAATAGATCGGTGGCAGAGTATGAGAGGGAGTTCTCCTGCTTAAGTGACTATGCAGGGAGTCTCCTTACTACCAGCATGTTAGTAGTATGCTCTAGAGCATATCATTTAGTATGTATCTTGTACATATTTTTATTAATAAAAGGCATTTCCACTTTTCCGTTTACATAATATATTTATGTGTAATAGAAAAGGTCCATTGATATTTTGTTAGAAATATTATTCTTAAGTTGTTAAGAATATGAGTGACAATATTTCTAGCACAAAGTATCATAAATAGGTTCACAATCGAGGATACTTCATAATAAGGACATGACTTATGCAGAAAGATTGTATTCATGTTTGTTCCCAAGTTATTTATATGAGATATAAATAAGATGGAATGGTGAGTCTCATGCCATATAACAAACATGATAGGCACTTAGAAATGATAAGTAGGCCGAACCAGTTACACTTATGACAAGCACATGGAGTTTACTCTTGTCAATGTTTTGTCATAAATCATATCATGCATATAATCTTTAGACACGAGATAGCACAGCTTATCTTGTATATAGGTATTTTGAGTTTGATCTCGCTTTCATACTTGTACTATGTATGGGTATATGGGCATGTGTTGGCTCCTACTAGTTATATATGGAGGTAAGTGTTGATCAAGATGGAATCTGTTCCTCTAAGTAAATAGAGATAAAATCCTATGTTCATTTAATTGTTCTTGACGTTTCAAGTTCCTCGCCAGGACAGATAGATTTATTCAGAAAAGAGTTTCTGATGAGAAAATCTTTTTAATCAAGAACTGAAATTAAAAGAGAACATAATATTCATAGCAAATGGAGTTTGACATAAACCATGACTCCAGCTTGAGTTGGGATTTTGTAACAGAGAGATTCTAGTGCATGGTAACATATGATTATGGGTTCATTTAAGGTAAACCTTATTACTAATTGGGTGGCCATGGCATGCTATGCTAGGTGTTAACCATGGTCTATGAGGTGCATAAAATGATTTAGAGAAATCATTTATGGTAAGAAAGAGTTTTGATGATATTAAGAGTTGATATCATGTCTCATTGCCAATTAGTGATGAGCCTAGTAAGTCACACACATACACAAGTTATCACCTATTTAAATATGATTTAATTAATTAATTAAAGAGTTTAATTGATTAATTAAATAGGATTGATGAATTAAATAGGTTTGGTTTGCAATTAAATTGCAAAGTCCCTAGCGTGACTTGAAACCAAATCTAGATTATTGGATATGTAGTATAAATTAAATTTATATTTAAAGTGTTTAAATATGAATTTAATAAATGAGAAATTAATTAATAGAGATTAATTAATTAATTTATATTTGATATAAATTAATTAGAAGAAGAAAAATAATTATTTTGGGTTAAGAACTCAAAATTAAGACACAGGGGCATTTTGGTCATTTCACAGTGTGACACGTGGCACCATGAGATGGTGACACATGGGATTACACATAAGCTTGCCAAATGTTTTTTAATCATGTAAGATGATTAAAATCAAGATTAAATATAGGTTTGACACTTGGCACAATGTGATTGGGTCACTTAAACCTAGAGCTAATCAAAGGGTGACATGTGGCAAGGGTTTAATGTGTTAACCTAGTTATTTAAGTGTGGTTATGAAAAAAAAAAAAACCAGCAGCCACTCCTCTCCTTAGTCACGCCACTTTGAGGCTTTTCATCTATTCTTCTTCATCTCTCATCGATTCAAAGAGATTAGCCATCAATCTCTTGAATTACGAACACTAGAAATTGTTTCTAGTGTCCTGTTTACATCTCTAATCTCTTAAAAGGAAGAACTTGAATTTCTAATTAATAGAAAAGGCTTTAGAAGCTGTTCAAGGGCTGCCATAGGTGTTATTGGTGTGGACAAGCTAGAGGGACAACATCTGGTGTCCTGAAGACGAATCTCAAAGGCGCAGACACGCTGCAGTACATCAAGAGGTTAGTGTAATCGTTCTTGATTTAATCTAGGGTTCTAAAATTAATCTGATTAATTTTAAAATCTTAAATGGTAAATACAGATCCAAAAACATATTAAAAGAGTTTTAATATGTTGTTTGTCATTGAAATCAAATAAATAAAAATAAATCTTGCATGATGCATGTGACCCTAGGTGAAAATTTTTGAATTCAATGGTATAAACTTGTGTTTTTCACGCTTCCGTTGCTTCACAGCAAGGCAAGGTGCAAGAGATTTGAGACGGGTTTGAAGCCCAGCATAAGGATGCAAGTTGTGGGATTCCAGCACAGCAACTTCTCAGAGCTCATGTCTCAAGCACTTGAGTTGGAAAGAATAGAATCAGAAGCAACCCCAGTGAAAGAAAAATCAGAGAAAGCTGAGAAATCAGAAAAAGACAAGGGGGAAGAGTTAGTAGAGCAAAGTTCTGGGAAGAAGAAGAAATTTAGTGGACCCAGCAGGGGTCGAGGTGAAAGATTTGGTAGGGGCAGATTTTCTGGACAGAGACCCCCTAGGTCTGGTCAGCAGTCGAGCAGGGGTTCACATTCTGCCCATCCCTGTGAGACTTGTGGCAAGATTCATAGGGGGGAATGCTATTGGGCTACTGAAGCCTGTTTTAATTGTGGAGGCAAGGGCCATTTAGCAAGAGACTGCACTAGTGCTCCGTCTTCGAGATATGGTCCAGCTCCTACTACTGCCGAGGGATCTATTCAGAGTCCTGCTCCCAGAGGTTCACAGTCAGTTGGCAGAGGAAGAGTTAGCGGTAGAGGCACTACTTCTGGCAGTCAGGGCACAGTTGGTTAGTCGGCACAAGGGAGTGCTTCAGTCAGGGTTTATTCAATGAGACAGCGAGAAGAGGCTGAGACTTCTGATGTTGTAGCCGGTACATTCTTTATCTCTGAGTAAGATGTATTTGTGTTGTTTGATCTGGGTTCAACCCATTCATATGTTAGTGCTAGCATAGTCTGTTCACTTGCTGTTCCATGTGTCCAAATGGGTTTTGAAGTGCTAGTAACTAGTCCGTTAGGACAAGAGGTCCGGGTCAACAGAATTTATAGAGACTGTCCTTTGGTGATCCAAGGACATATTTTCCTGTCAGACTTGATTGAAATGCCCTTCAGAGAGTATGATATCATCTTGGGCATGGATTGGTTAGCCAAGCATCATGCCATGATTGACTGTAGACTGAAGACAGTCACTTTTAGTCTCCCTCTGTACGGTGATGTGGTAATACACGGGGAGAGGCATTTACTGCCATCAAACATCATTTCGGCTGCACTAGCCAGAAGGATGATCAGAAAGGGGTGTGAAGCATACTTGGCACATGTGATAGACACCCAAGTGGGGAGCCCAGCACTAAGGGACATCCCTACTGTATGTGACTTTCCGGATGTGTTTCCTGATGAATTGCCACGATTACCTCCAGAAAGAGAGGTGCAATTTGAAATTGATGTTATGCCTGGTGTGGACCCAATCTCCATAACGCCATATAGAATGGCACCTGCAGAATTGAAAGAGTTGAAAGTGCAATTGTAAGAATTGCTTGACAAGGGCTTTATCCGCCCTAGTGTGTCACCTTGGGGAGCGCCAGTGCTGTTTGTTAAGAAGAAGGATGGCACTCTCCGCTTGTGTATTGATTATCGACAGTTGAATAAGGTGACAATAAAGAATAGATACCCATTGCCCGTATTGATGACTTGTTTGATCAGTTGAGGGGTGCAGCTGTGTTCTCCAAAATTGACTTGAGATCAGGTTATTATCAGCTGAAAGTACAAGAGCAGAGTATTGCTAAAACTGCCTTTAGAACCCGCTATGGCCATTATGAGTTTTTGGTTATGCCATTCGGGTTAACTAATGCTCCTGCTGTTTTTATGAATCTGATGAACACTATCTTTAGACCATACCTCGACCAGTTTGTTGTGGTATTTATAGATGATATATTGGTCTATTCGAGGAATGCAGAAGAGCATGATAGACATCTGCGGATTGTACTGCAAACTTTGAGGGAGAAACAGCTATATGCCAAATTGTCAAAGTGTGAATTTTGGCTGAAGGAAATATCTTTCTTGGGGCATGTTGTATCAGAAGAGGGCATCAAGGTAGATCCAAGTAGGATTGAAGTTGTCCTTAGCTGGATACTACCGTAGATTTGTAAAGGGATTCTCCATGTTGGCATCTCCATTGACCAAGCTGCTTAGAAAAGATGTGAAATTTCAGTGGACGGATAAATGCCAACAGAGTTTTGATGAATTGAAAAGATGTTTGACTGAAGCTCCAGTCCTGACTTTACCTACCCCGAGTAAAGAATACACTGTTTATAGTGATGCTTCTTACAATGGGTTAGGCTGTGTATTGATGCAAGATTGAAATATTGTTGCCTATGCATCACGCCAGCTGAAACCGCATGAGAGGAATTATCCGACACATGATTTGGAGCTTGCAGCTATAGTGTTTGCTCTTAAGATCTGGAGACACTATTTGTATGGGGAGAAGTGTTACATCTATACAGATCATAAGAGTTTAAAGTATTTGGGCACTCAGAAGGAGTTGAATTTGAGACAGAGGAGATGGTTAGAGTTGATAAAAGACTATGATTGTCTGATAGACTATCAGCCAGGGAAAGCTAATGTTGTGGCTGACGCCTTAAGTCGCAAGACCATGGCAAGTCTACGGGTTACTCCTTTGTCTTTGGTACATGAGTTAAGATCACTGTATGCCAGCTTAGAGATGAATGATGATGGGAAGACAGCAGTTGCATGGCATGTACAGCTAGTGTTGATTGATCAGATCAGAATGGCTGCTCAGAATGATCAGAAGTATCAGAAGCTATTGGAAGAAGTCAGGCAGGGCAAGAAACTAGAATTCTCAATCAGAGATGATGGTCTACTACTACACTAGGGCAGAATGTGTGTTCCTAATGATGTTGATTTGAGGCAGATCATTTTAAAGGAAGCACATGAGTCTCCTTTTGCCATGCACCCTGGTGGCACAAAAATGTATAGAGGGCTAAAGGAGCATTACTGGTGGATGGCTATGAAAAGAGATGTGACAGAATTTGTTTCTAAATGCCTAACTTGTCAGCAAGTGAAGGCAGAGCATCAAGTACCCGTCGGGTTGTTACATCCACTACCAGTACCAGAATGGAAATGGGAGAGAATAACGTTGGATTTTGTGATGGGACTTCCGAGGACACAGAAGAGTCATAACGCAGTTTGGGTCATTATTGACAGACTGACCAAGTCTGCTCATTTTCTGCCAGTTCGGATGGACTATAGTTTAGAAAGATTGGCCAAGTTGTACACTAATGAGATTGTGAGACTGCATGGAGTGCCAGTATCCATCGTATCAAACAGAGATCCTAGGTTCACTTCTAGATTCTGGGGTAGTCTTCAGAGAGCCCTAGGAACTAGATTGAACTTCAGTACTGCATTCTACCCACAGACAGATAGCCAGTCTGAGAGGGTAATTCAGATCTTGGAGGACATGCTACAGGCTTGTGTGATTGAATTTAAGGGTAGTTGGGATACACACTTGCCTTTGATTGAGTTTGCTTACAACAATAGCTATCAATCACGCATTGGGATGCCTCCATATGAAGCTTTGTATGGCAGAAAATGTAGAACCCCGTTGTGTTGGGATGACGTGGGTGAAAGAAAGATGATTGGACCCGAAATTGTTCAGCAGACTAAGGAGAAGATCAGGGTGATCAGAGATCGACTTAAGACTGCATCAGACCATCAGAAGTCCTACATTGATCTGAAGAGAAGGAATATCGAGTATGCAGTGGGTGAGAAAGTTTTCCTCAAGGTTTCTCCTTGGAAGAGAATTATGAGATTCGACAGAAAGGGGAAACTGAGTCCTCGTTTCATTAGGCCTTATGAGGTTCTAGAAAGAGTGGGTCCTTTGGCATATCAGTTGGCACTATCTCCAGAGTTGGAGAAGATACATAATGTCTTCCATGTGTCCATGTTGAGGAGGTATCGATCAGACTCATCTCATGTACTACCAGTAGAAGAAATTGAAATGAATCCAGACCTCACATGTGAAGAAGAACCCATAGAGATTCTAGCTTATTAGGTGAAACAACTACGGAACAAGCTGATACCGTTGGTAAAAGTGCTGTGGAACCATCATTCGGGCCAAGAAGCTACTTGGGAACGGGAGGAGGACATGAGGAGACAGCACCCACAGCTGTTTAGAGATTGATACCAGGTAAAATTTCAAGACGAAATTTATTTAAGTGGAGGAGAATTGTAACACCCCTTTTTGCATAGCCTGGTATATTTTACTGTTCTGGTGACCAGTGTCGGTCCGGACAATTAAAGGGATTAGAATCATATTTAAGACAACTAGATGAACCATAAACACAAATAATTAGTAATGTCCAATTAGTTAAGTATAAACAAGAAAAATAGAACATAAGAAGTTAAAACGAGCCGAGAGTCACAGCGATAGGTGACCTTCTCGGGAATGACTGCGAAGTCGATTTAAACTCAAATTTCAAACTGTAAAATGTGACGCCGCGGTCCTTAGGACCCTTATAAACACAGTGGAAAAGAGAAAATCACGAAAAAGAACTGTTAAGCCAGTCAAATAATTAGGTCAAGGAGCCGGAAGAAATATGAAATTAATTGCAAATCGGGATGAACCGGCGAGGGGCAATTTGGTCAATTGACCCCGAGAGCTGACTCCTGACCTAACTGTCAAATAAAATCGGAGAAAAAAAAATTTCAGAATCGAGAATTAAATTAAAGAACTAATAGAAAAAAATAAATAAAAAAAAAATAAAAAATGGAAAAGTCAAAAGGTGATGACATCATGCATGACATCATGCATGATGCCATAAAGAATATAATTAATTTATTTACTTATTTAGATTTTTGGTCTTCCTATAGAGATAAAGACAAAGAAAAGAAACAAAAAAAAAAAATCAATTGGTCTTCTTCCTTCCTCCCATTGCCACCCCATCACTCCCACCTCTCTCTTTCATCCCTTTTCCACCATTAACAACCAATTCAAGCTTTTAAAAGCTTGATTTTATTCTATATATATATACCCTAACTCCCTTAAGTAAATTTTGTTCTTGGATCTTGACAAGTATCTTGTGCATAGAAAGGAAGAAGAAAGTGGAAGAATTGAAGCTTTGGGAATACTTCCTTAAAGGTTAGTCAAGAATCCTCTCAATTCTCCTTATATTCATGAATTTGCACTTGAAGTGAACTAGTATTGATGAAAATAAAATAAAAACAACATATTTAGGAATATAATGAAATTTAGCCAGCTTAGAGGTAACTTGAAATTGATGGATTTTGATACAATTAAAAGGGTAGGCAAGCTTGATTGAAGGTGTAGTTGAGGTTTATATAGTTTAATTGCATGAAATGAGCTAAACATGGAAATTAGGGTTTTGGACATTAGGGTTTAGAGACAAAAAATGTGAAAAACTTGTAAATGGTGTCTTTGACCTAATGTGAAGTGAGAAATGGTCATTTGTGAC
Organism: Hevea brasiliensis; assembly: GCF_030052815.1. NCBI lineage: Eukaryota > Viridiplantae > Streptophyta > Magnoliopsida > Malpighiales > Euphorbiaceae > Hevea > Hevea brasiliensis. The sequence continues at coordinate 100,269,149 of NC_079493.1, forward strand.
CTAATTAAGTGTGTTAAAAGTGTTTAAATCAAAGCCAAATTCGGATTGGGTATGCACCATGACCAAAAGTTAACTTTGAGGGACCAAAAATGAAATTTTACAAGTCCCATTGGTATGGGACCAATTGGGAATGAAAATAGGCACTAAATGACACAATTTTCATTCAGGAAGCATGCCAAAAAAGTGACTAAAACCTAGTGAACAAATTGACTAAAGTTGGAAAATTGCAGGCTGCCCTGTATAAACTAACCAAATGAACAGTGTTTGTTCATTTGGTCATAACTTGAGCTAGGCAGGTCAAAATGACCTGAAATTTTATCAGTGGTTAGATGAGATATAGACCTAAAACTTTCATGAAGAACACAAATCCAAATTATGCCATTAACCCAATCAAATTATTGAGCAAAGTTGAGTCACTGAATCTGCAGAACTGCAGATTTGCCATATGAACAGTAAAGTTTTAATGGCTATAACTCTCTTTAGAAAACTCCGATTTAGGTGATTCTTGAACCGATGGAAACCTAAGACATAGAAGAACATTTCATATGAAGAAAATTAGACCAAATTATGGATTTAACTTGATCAAATTGTTGAACGAAGTTGGAGCAATAAATCTGCAGAACTAAATTCTGCAGCATGAACAATAACTGTATTTTAGCTATAACTTGAGTTACAAAACTCCAATTGGGGTGATTAAAAAAGGAGAATAAACTTAAGACAATAGGGAACATTTTCTATGAAGAAAGTTTTGCCAAATTCCAACAGTAAAAGGACCAAAAAAACAGTGCAACTTAGGACTCCAAAACTGAAAATTGGCAATTTTACCTAAAAGACCTAAGTTTTGAGAAAATGACCAAAACCAACAAATTTAGTGACCAAAATCTGGTATGTGAGTGAATTTGGAGTTCCCATACCTATTAAGCCTTAGAAAGTCAACAATTTGACTTGAATAGTGTAGTGAATAGTAACCCGAAGCACAAAAATTTCAAAAACGTCGAGTTTAGCACATTAGAGTAAGGTAAAAGTGAAGCTAAATTTATTTTGGGTTTATGTTAAGTTCTAGTACTGAAACATTATAAAATTGTGTGTTTCAGTTGGAAAGAATACCGGGAAAGAACCCGAGGAACCGAGTCGAGGCCAAGAGGTGACTCGCATGAGGTTTGCGCACAACGTGTAATTTTTGTTAATTATTTGCTGCATATTGTTTTGAATGATTTAAAAAAGTGAATTGAGACATTATTTATGATGCTTTGATCGAAATTGTTGAAAGTTAGTTGTGTATATTTGAAATGACATTGTTTAGCAAAGTGTTAAGATAAGTTTTGAAACCACAGTGTCATGACCATATATTTGAACACCTCACTAGTACGACTAATGGGGGTAATTAGTTTCGAATTTTAATTCCTTCTCTGGAGAAGTGTTAAGGTGTGCCAGTAGAAGAGGATGTGAATGGATATCCATATATTTGAGCTAGCTAGCCTTGTGATGTGAATTCTCTTTGGCCTCTGGCTATTGAGATTCTATTTGTTTCGAATGGCATGATCTAACTGTGGATTTTATGAAATGTGATTTGATACTTCAAAATGAAATTATTTGGGATTAAAATCTCATAATGCATGATTTGTATTTAATACTCATGTTCAGTCAAATTTTTGAATAAATGTGATTTAGGTTCTGCATAAAGATTATTTTAGTATGTTGTGCACCACTGAGTCCTAGTACTCAGCGTAGCTTTTATTGCTGTCGCAGATATAGAGACTAGAGGAGCAGCAGACTGAGCTGCTGAGGTGTGAGGATCTATCATCGTGAAGTTATCGGGTATAATTTATACCCTCACTGTAAATATTTCTTTTGATGTATGTATTGTACATAAATGTATGGACATGTAAATTCGGTCTTGAGCAGCTTGTATAAAGCTTGTGTAAAGTTTGTAATAAATTTTAGTTGAATTTCTCTTTACGTAAATTTTGTAAGGATGTTTATAAATTGTTTTGTCCTTAATGAATGGAAATGTTTTATTTTAATTTGAATGAGATTGATAGATATTATCTTACTGATGATTGAACTTTGGAAATTGAGCAATGTTGACTGTTGAATTTTGATATTTGAGAAATTGTTGAGATTGATTGTGAAATTAAAGTAGTGGTTGAGAAAATTTTTGGAAGTGTTTTTTTCAGGTATTTGAAGAACTGTTTTCTCAAAATACAAACAGAACTCTATCAAAATTTTTATAAAATTTGAGGAAAAATAAAATGGACAAAAAATATTAACTAGATTTACTTTTAATCATATGTTTTAAATACCTATTAGAAAATGCTCACCACTTGTCAAAAGTAAGAAAATTGTTTAAAATCCCTTGTAGGGTACTTAATGAGTTATCGGTAGGTGAAGTTCGGTAGTTCATTAGGTATTCTACGGGATCATATTATGCCTTACAGAGGGGTAAGGTGTGACAGCAGGCAACTTAAAGATGAAATAGAGCAGCTAATCAGAAACAATTGACTCAGAAAATTTACCAGGGATGGTTGGGATGAGAGAACAACAACCACCTTTAGGAAAAAAGAAATCATTCCCAAAAAGGACGAAAGTCCAATTTGGGTGATCAATATGATTACTGGCGGTCCAAACACAGGCTAGCTAAACGAAGCAATATTAAAGGCCAAGCAATCCTCTTTGTTGGCAGAAATGAATTGAGCAAGGAAACCATCACCATAGGACTGAAAGATAATGATGTAAAACAACCACATTCTGACACTTTGGTTGTGTCTGTGTAGATAAACAGGTATATGGTTCGACGAGTGCTAATTGACACAGGCAACTCAATAAACCTCTTGACGAGAGAAGTCATGGAGAAACTCGAACATCGAGTAGAAAACGTAACTAAAGTTATGTACCCCCTGGTTGGCTTGGGTGACAAGACAGTCCTAGTACTCGAAACTATAAATTTAGCTGTGGTCTTGGGTGACAAAGGATACAAGAAGGAAATCTACACAGAGTTTGTAGTAATTGATATTCCCTTATCATACAATGTTATCCTCAGTCGATCAATCTTATATGACAAAAGAAGGAAATCTACACAGAGTTTATAGTAATTAATATTCCTTTGTCATATAATGTTATCCTCGGCCGATCAATCTTATATGACAATAACATAGTAATCAGCATGCAATGGCTGTGTATGAAGCTACCAGCTCCTAGAGGGATAGCAATAGTCCAAGGAAGCCAAAAATGGGCACAAGAATACTACAAGAAATCAACAAAGATAGTTACAAAAGTGACTTTGCCAATTGAGTTACTCAAAAAGATGGAAAGCCAAATCTCACCCGAACTAGTTGATCCAATAACAAAAGAAGAACTAGAGGAGGGAAAGAAAATATGCCTCAGAACAGCACTCAGTAGAGCAAACAGAGAAGCAGTCATCCGCACGTTAAAAAATAAAATAGTAACATTCACTTGGAGGGTAGAGGACATTAAGGGAATAGATCCAACAATAATAACTCACAGGCTGAATGTCAATCTAGAAACAAAATCGATCTAACAGAGGAAGAGGTATTTCACACCAGAACACCAGTAGATAATTAAAACTAAGGTTAAAAAATTATTGGATGCAGGTTTAATCCAAGAAGTCAAATACCTTACCTGGGTAGGCAATATCGTCTTGGTGAAAAAGGTGAACAAAAAATGGTGAATGTGCGTCAACTATACAGACCTCAACAGAGCATGTCTGAAGGACCATTACCCACTGTTGAGCATCGATAAGTTGGTGGATACAACAGTAGGGCATGCGGTAGTGTTGCTAGTCGACGCCATATCAGGATACTACTAAATAAAGATGGATCTAGAAGATGAAGAGAAGACTACCTTCTTGACAGATTCAGGAGTATTCTACTACTAAGCAATGCCATTTGGACTGAAGCAACATATTAGAGGCTTGTGGACTAGATGTTCAAAGAACATATTGGAAGAATAGTAAAGGTATATGATTATAAAATCTAAAGGAATGGAAGATCACACCAAAGACATAGCCAAAGCAATTTATGTGCTAGACAAAGTAGGAATGAAGCTAAATCCGAACAAATAAGCATTTGGAGTAAAAGTAGGGAAGTTCCTTAGTTTCATGATTTCTGAATGAGGGATAGAGGTGAATCTAGAAAAATTCGAGCAATCCTCAACATGAAACCTTCGAGGAATATAAAATAAGTATAACGATTAAACGGACGAGTCACGACACTTAACAGATTCATAAGCTACTCAGTTAAGGAGTGTCTGCCATTTTTTCAAGCTTTAACAACAAGGAAAAACTTTAAATGGGTTGACAAATGTCAAGTAGCTTTTGAACAATTAAACAATTTTTATCTTCACCTTCATTGCTTGATTTGCCAAAACTGGACAAGGTTCTTTTTCTTATCTTGCAATTAATAAAGAGACCATTAATTTGATCCTCATAAGAGAAGAAGAAGGTGAGCAGAGACTAATATATTACACCAGTTAAGTACTAAAAGGGTCAGAGCTCAATTACCCAATCTTGGAAAAGGTCACCTATGTAGTCCTATCAGCTGTAACCAAATTAAAGCCATACTTTAAAGTTCACACCATAGAAGTTTAAACAAATTACTCGCTACAGAAGATCTTACTTAAATCAGAGACATTCGAACTACTAGCGACATGGTCAGTCATCTTAGGAGCATATGATATCAGATACATGCCAGGGATGAAGGCACAGGCACTCACAAATTTTATGGTTGAGCTAACTCTAGTTCCCAAAAGAGAAGATAAATTCATAGAACAATGGAACGTATGGTCAGACGAAGCATCAAGCTCCTCTGACGTAGGAAGAGGAGTAATACTAGAAGGACCACACAAAACGAAGTTGAAGTATGTGGCAAAACTAGCATTTTGAGCAACAAACAACGTGGCTAAATATGAAGCCATCCTCACGGCCCTCAGAATCATCAAAGAGGTAAAAGCCCAAAAGTTTAACCTTTATTGCGACTCACAACTCATCGTTAATCAACTGCAGGGAAATTTCCAAGTACGAGATCAAAACTTGAGAAAATATGAGCTATATATCTAAGAAATGCTAGCACAAGTCCGAGCAGATGGAGGAGAAGTGAATATCCTCTAGATAGTAAGGGAGGAAAATTAAGAAGCTGATAGTTTGGTTACAACAATAACAACAGACGAGCAGTACTTCTCACAACCAATCCCTCTATAAGAGATAACAATGCCAATAGTAGACAAAGAAGAAAAAGCTTTCCTAATTGAAATTAGAGAGACATGGATGACGCCAATTTTCTACTGCCTCGACCAAGGCACACTCCCAGAAGATCAACTTGAAGCCAAAATGATAATACAAAAATCAGCAAGATACAACATACTCGACGATTGGCTACACAAAAGGTCTTATCTCTAACCATGGTTAAAATACATTAGCAGAGAAGACGGTTTGTTAGTTCTGCTTGAGATCCATGAAGGTTTATGTGGTGCCTATGAAGGACAAAAAATGATAGCTAGGAAAGCATTCAACCAAGGATTCTTTTAGCCCACCATAGTACAGGATGCCAGGGAGTTAGTTCAGAAATGTTAGAAGTGCTAAGCACACAGTAGTATTCCTCAATAGCCAGCAGAAAAAATTTTAGCCATTGGCAGCCCTTGGCCTCTCTATCAATGGGCATAGACATCCTCAGACCATTTTCCAAAGCATCTAGATCCCACAAATACATCATCATCGCTATCTATCACTTCACCAAATAGCCTGAAGCAAAAGCATCCCAGCATGTAACAGCAGACTGAGCAATCACCTTTGTCAGAGAAAATATTTTTTGCAGGTTTAGAGTCTGCAAAGTCATCATAATAGGCAACGACACACAATTTGCCAGTGAAAAATTTAGAAAGCTATGTACCATGTGGGGAATCAACCTCTGTTTCACCTTAACTTACCACCCTTAGACGAATAGAATGACCTAAGTTATGAACCAAACAATTCTTCATGGACTCAAAAGACGATTAGGTGAAGCAAAATGAGCATGGCTCAATCATCTGCTGAATGTCTTATGGGCCTACCGAACTACACCCAGATGGGAAAATACTACCCCGAACTTGGAATATCTGTAATCTTCATAAATACTATCAAAAAGAATTCTTTGCTCAACTTTTTAAGTTCTTAAGGGTACTTAGTCCATCCATGGCGATAGTTCGCCAGGCTAAATAACTTAAAGGGTGCTTAACTCATCCACGGCGATAGTCCATAGGCTAAATAATCTAAAGGTGCTTAATCTATCCATGGTGATAGTCCAATAAGCTGAATAAATTAAGGAGTATCTATCTTGTAACACCCTCCCTGTAGCAACTCCGTACATTCTACTGTTACAGTGACCAGTGTCGGTCCGAACAGTTAGAACATCCGGAAAAATATTTAAACTAAAGTGAGGAACCATAATTAACTCAAATATTAATAAGACAAATTTAGAAAAAATTTTAGAAATAAAATACAACCAAGTTAAATGAGCCGGTGCCCTAGCGATGGGTAACCTAGTGAGAAGTTATGGTTCTCGCAACTAGGAGCCCTAGACCCGAGGGAAAATTCATAAAATAATTTTAGGGACTCCAGAGAAGGGTCATTGAGGTTCCTATGGCATTAAAATGCCAAGAAAATGCTTAGAAAAATTTTTCAATCAGTACAGACAATTTTAGTCTGTTAAGCCAAACGGATGGCATTTTGGTCATTTCGTCTTCAGAGATGATTTTTGGCCGACTTGTTCAGTTAAGTAAATAATTATTATGACACAAAATGTGAATAAATATTATTAAAAATTGAATTGAAATTGAGTAGAAAAGAAAAAGAAAAAAAAATGGAATAAATGGAAATTTTGACATCATTATGATGTCATTAAAACCCCAATGACCAATCACATTATGACACCTATCTATAAACCTAATTAAAAGAGCGAAATGGGCAGAAAAAATAACCAAATTTTCTGTCTTCCCTTATCTCCAACCAGCGGAAACCATTCCTAAAACCCTTTCCACCATTAAAGCTCCCTTAAGCTTGATTTCCCACTTCAATTCACTTCAAAACCTTATCCTCCCTTCACTAAAAATTATACCCACATCAAGGAGAAGTGTTTGGCAGTCAAGAAAGAGTAAGAAATTAAAGAAAAATTAAAGTCTTGGTTGGCTTGGATTTGAGCTACAAGAGGTTAGTGCTTATTTATGCATATTTCTCTCTTTATTCCATGTTAGGGACTTAAAATGAGTATGAAATTGTAAGTCAAATGAAATAAAACTTATGTGTATGTACACCATGGAATTTGGAAGCCCTAAGGAAGGGATAATGTTGATGGTTTTGATGGATTTAAAATGGCTTAGAAATGGTGTTGATGTGTAAACATAAATTTGAAATGGATTAGTATGCCTAATTGACATGTGTTGTGTGAACCTTGAATTTGAGCTAGGATTTGGACACAAAAACTTGGATCTTGTTCATGTGTTGGTGAATGAAAGTTTAAATGGTCAATTAGTGACCATTTGGCTATGTATGATTGTCACACCCTACTTCCCTATAAGATGTAACATGATCCCGTAGTATACCTAATGAATTACCGTACTTCTCCTACCGATAATCCATTAAATATACTACAAGGGATTTTAAAACAATTTTTGGGAAATTTAAGTCACAGATTAAAATCTGGTGTTATAAAATTTTTTCAAAATTTTGGCAAAGTGCCGGCTGTATTTTGAGAAAACAGTTCTTTAATCCTGCAAAAGAAAATGCTCCCAATATGTTTTCTCAAATACAACTCCAATAAACTTTATTTCAATTCACAATTCAATTCTCAATAAACAATCAATTCATTTTCAAACCAATCTCATCATGAAGAAATATTTCATTGATTATAAGACTCAAAATTTATAACACAAAACTATTCAAGTAAATGAAATCTCAAATTTATATTTACAATAATTTACATTTAATTACATACCAAAATGTTTTACAAGAGTTTTTATACAACTGCTCAAATAATTTACATACATATTATTACATGCATACATCAAAACCTATGTACATGGGTATACCTATGATATACCTGGAGCTGATTTGAATGTGTCTTCAAAGAAACTTACTCACTGTTCTATGCTCTTCTTACCTGCGACAGCATACAAAGCTATCGTTGAGTGGTGAACTCAGTGGTGCACAACTATAATTTAAAACATAGTACAATATACATTGACAAAATTTACAGTAAATAATTTGGAAATCTGAATACTCATCAAATTTCAAAACTCAAAATATTCATTGCCAATAATGTAAATCATTTGTATAAAATGACTTTGATCATGAAATTCAATTTATCAAATCATGACTAACCATTTAAGGTAGTTCCAACAAAATCAATTATACATAAATCATAACTGAAATCATAATTCTTTACTGTTCAAAAACATTCTATGTCTCAAAAATCATGTTGTATCTCAAAAACCATGCTGTATCTCAAAAACCATGTTATATCTCAAAAATCATTCTTTATCTCACTAACTATGCAAGACTAATCCGAAAGGGCCATATTCGATGTGATTCTAACTCCCTATGGTCGGGGAGGTCGAATCAGATTCTAACTCCCTATGGTCGGAGAGGTCGAATCATCGTGCACAGTACCATCACAATAATGAATCTTCCGCAAGGGCCATAACGATAAAAAAACTTAGATCTAACCTCAAATCAGAGGAAAATCTAAGCCTGTGCACGTACCATGGTAATCAAAACACAACTAACTCCATTGTCTTCTCAACAAATGAGAGAGACGGGTAATAACCTAGTCAAGCATCTATAGTGAGATATAAAATAATATCACAATCCTTTTAGTGAGCATAAATCACAATATAATTCGATTCAAATTCAATTCCAATATCCAATAATTTTTATGCTCATCACAATTCAAATCATAAATTTGCATTTTTCCATGAAAATTACCATCACAATTCAAAACATGTTCTATCACAATTTTCCAAAACATAATTTATTCAATCCATAACAATACTTAATACTTGTGGAAATACCATTTCACAAAGCTAAATTCATACATACTATAACAATTTCAATAATCATTGAATTAAATCCAATGCTTGTTAAACATAATACATAAGAAAAGTATGTCATTTAATCATATGAAATATTCAAACAAAATCAATTAAAAACTAGTTGTGCACAAACCTCTGATAACTGTCTCTTGGCTCTAACTCAGTGTTTCCTTCCCCTTCCCTGAGTCTTTGCTAACTGAGAAATACAATTTGAAGTGTTTCAGTACTAATTAAACTGTCTCTAAAGATAATGCTTGATAAGTAATTTACTGAATGCTATTATTTGCTTAATCAACCTAATATATCGACCCTCGATGCATTCTAGGTAAATTAGGTTTTAATGTTTCTAACATGTCACATTCGATAGTCTTTTAGGGTTGGTACATGTTACCAATTTCAGTTCCGTGTATACTGCATTTTCTTGCAATTTGCTGGATTCCGGGATACTAGTTTGACCTAGCCGGACGACCTAGTTCCCTCGGTTTTCGGGTTTCGGTCAAAACTAAAAACTTGTAGATCTATGTCTTATTGCAAGCGGGGCAAAATTTCAGGTCATTTTGAGTTATGTAGACCAAGTTATGGTCATTTTACTATTACTGATCAAATTGCATCAAAATTGGTCACTTTAGGTCACTTTTGGTTCGGCCAGTTTTTGGACCCGAACTTGTGCAAGCTGTTTGACTTGCTTATGGTCATTTCTGGGCTTTGGTGTCTTCATAAGACTTGTAGATATGGGTCTTAACTATTCATGGTTAAAATTTCAGGTCAATTGGACCTATTTTGAGTGAGTTATGGCCTAAACACTAACTGCTGCCCAATTGGTAAATTTTCAGGCCTTTATTGCACTTAATCCAGATTTGGTCATTTTTCAAGCTACCTTGCAAGCAGAATTTTGGCAAGCTTCCCTCATGAAAGTTGGCACATTTTGTGCCTAGTTTCACCTCCAATTGGTTTCATACCAATTGGAGCCACACACTTAAAGTTCTAAGCCCAAAATGCAAACTGCCTTATTACATTTCCTTCATACACATCAAAGACCACTTTTAACACTTACCAAACTCAACATTCAAGCCAATTCTGGTTTGTACCATAACCTAAACATAGTTCACAACATATTATAAGTCATTTTGGCAGCTTACAATTACATTCGACATACACCATAAAGTGCAGAATTTGTCAAACTCATTTACAACAATTCAATCACCTAATCATAATACTTTTACATGTCCAACTTCACACCATCACACACATACCCAAACTGCCATAACAACCAACACAATTCAACATTAATATTCCATAATCCAAACATGAAATAACATCCTTATGGTTCACCAAACCAGGCTGCCATTTCATGCATTACATTCCCATAATTTCCAAGCATTCAAATTTCGATACACATTCACATATACTAAGTATACATCACCCAAATGATTTTCTACACACATAAACATTTAATCAATGCTTTAATACACCATTTACAAGCAAAAATAAATTGTCTTCAAGGTGTCTCCATGGCTGCCAAAAGTAATACACACACATCAAACTTCCATTTTCACTTTTCAAACTTACCATTCAACTTTATACATGGAAATCAACTTCAATACATTTAAGCACCTAAATCAATACCCCAAATCACTAAATATATGAAGAAATAATTCATTCTCCATGGACATGAGGGCTGCCGAAAATTGAACACTTCACTAACTCAACAAATCTTCCATTTTCTTCCATAAATCAACTCCTCTCAACTCTAACACAAAGTTTAACAAAGAAATGAAAGAAGATTGGACATGTACCTCAAATGGGACTTGCCAAAACTCCTTTAAATCTCTCCTTTTTGCTCCCAATATGCTGCCCAAGAGGTTTACTCTAACTTTAGTGAAGGCAACTTGATCATTGGATGGCTTGATCTTGAGTGGATGGAGCTCCACACATGGGACAGCAATGGAGATTTTGAGGGAGAATGGAATTCGGCAAAGTTGAATTTGAGAGGAAGAAGAAGACATTAGTGGAGTAATCTACCCACTTAGTGAATTTTTAATTCCCATAGTGCTCCACTCATGCTAGGATAATCATTTAATAAGTTTTTAAGTGATAATTACTCCATTTACACTCCATTTTTGTTATTTACATTAGGTACCACTAAATTAATTTTTCATTATATTTTTCAAGTGTAATATTATTTATTTTTAATGGATATTTAGGTCAAAAGACAACTGGGGGTGTCAAATGGCCACAATGCCCCTGTTCGGGTTGCATTCCCGATTTTTCGGTAACACCGGTTTTGTCCGTTTTTCGATTTCTCACTTTTCTTTGTACTAATTAATTAATTTTTCTTTGATATTTCTAATGGCATTTATACTTCAATAGGGGTCTATTTAAGTCCTAAAAATATTTTCCAGGGTTCCCCGCGGTCCAGGGCTAGTCAACGGTCCACGCCGCGACTTCTCGGTGCGGTCACCCATCATTAGGGTTCTCGGCTCGCTTAACTTGGTTACATTTCTTTGCTATTATTTTTCCTTTGTTTTTCTTGTATTTTCTTTTCTTGTATTTCATTATTTTATGTCTCCTCACTCATATCGAAGTGTAGTTCTAGGCATCCTAGCTGTCCGGACAACACTGGTCACTGGAACAGTAGAACGCACTACCGAACGTAGGAGTGTTACAATGATGAAGAATTGAAGTGAGTTGTAGCTTGGGATTTGAGTTTGGCTAAGCTGCCTTGTGTGACCTGCAGGTCTGGATGTGAGTCCAGCCTGTTTGGGTGGCTATAACTTGGGTTGTGTAAGTTCAATTGGTGCAAGGCCAATTTGACATGAAACTAGACACATAATGACACAACTTTGGTGAAGAAACCCTGCCCAGAAAACCAAACCAAATTGACTTAAAAATTGCCCTAATCCGGGTGACTTGCATTCTGCCTGGGCAAAATGACCAAATGAACAGTATTTATTCATTTGGTAATAACTCAGTGTAGAAAGGTCCAATTGATCTGAAATTTTACCAGCAGAAAGCTGAGACATATACCTACAACTTTCATGAAGAACACAAATCCAAATTCTGATCATAACCTAGTCAAATTGCCAACCAAATTTAGGTTACCAAATCTGGTAGAACCAGTTTTACCCAGAATTTTGGATTCTGTCCAATCCGGCCAGTTATGGTTTTTAGGCTATAACTTGAGCTACAAAACTTCAAATGGAGTGATTTAAAAAAGGAAATAAAACTAGACAAAATAAGGAACAACTTTCATGAAGACAACTTTGTCAAATTCCTACTGTAAAAATAACCAATAGAACAGTAAACACAAAGCTTGAAATCTAAAAATTTTGAATAACTAACACTAAGCTTAGAAATGGTATTGGCAACCAATACCGACAATTTTAGAATGCAAACTAAATGTGGCACCCCTTACCTGTCTACAGTATAGCCGAGTAAGATATGTCACACAGTGTACTGAAACACCATATTTTCTCATGTATAATTAAGAATCCTATGTAATGTATTTTGATATTAATGTAAATAGTAGAAATTGTATTTATGAATGGAACATTGAGTATTTATTTATGACTTGTATATGAATATTATGTGAAATGAATGAATGAGAAATGGAAATATTGTTGAAAAATATTGAGACATTATTGATGAAATGAAGTTTGGGAATGATAGAAAATTTTGGAAGTGCTTTTCACAGGTTCCAAAGAACTATTTTATCTATTTTTAGCCGGCACTCTGCCGGATTTTCTATAAAATTTGCGGAACCTCAAATAAATTATAATTTCAATAAATAACTTAAATGAATTATATTTCATAAATTGTACTTCATAACTTTGAAAAAAAAATTAGGAAGGATAAAAATGATTGAAATAAAATAGGGTGTCCAGTACACTGTGTGACATATCTTACTCGGCTATACTGTAGATGGGTAAGGGGTGTCACATATCTGTAAAGTCCAAACGAAGGATGCTTAGCTCGACTACGACTCAGACCGCCAGATGACGATGTTTTCCAGAAACATGTTAACAAGCTGGCAACAAAGTACTCATAAAAAGAAATCAAGAAGGTAACCATAATTTATTTTTTTAAAGGAAATTCAATTATTAGCTTGTTCATCATCTTTTTTAGGTTACTTGTGGACTTAGTAGTTAATGAAATCATTTATGGTTATTAAAAGACTGAACATCTTTTACTTGCAATAATTTCTTATCAATTACCCCTTTTAATTATCAATAAAATTAGCTTGGCCTATGGGTTCGAACGTTCAATGCTACAAATAAATGCGAAAGTATGAATAAAAGGAACTATTTTTTATTCATAATAAAAATATTTTTAACAAGGTTTTTTAGGCAGAGGGGCATACATCATCACCCTCACCCCCCCTACCCATCCTCTTTCTCTTTCTCTCCTTCCCCACTGCCAAAGTTTTCTACCCAGAAGAAATCATCTCCTGGGTAGCACTTCTGTAACTTGATGACCATGTCATTCTATAAGTTAACATAGATTTTAGCTATCTGGTCATCAGTTGCAGCCAGCTTGCCCTCCAGCACCTCGACCTTCTTTGTTAAGTCAGCTTGCATGGACCAGTGACTCTCCTGAGCAGCAACCAATTCATCCTAAAGAGTAGCAAATTGTTCTTTCATCTATTGAAGTTTGCCCTCTAAGTCTTTGGCTTTCTTCTCGAAAGCAGCCATAGTATCAGCAAGCAAGTTTAGCTCGGTCTCCTGAGAACTAACCTGACCATATAATGCCTGACTCTTTTCCCTTAAGATCTAAATGCATGCTAATTGCTCCATCAGTAGAGAAACTGATCGAAGGGCTAAGTCGTCATCATGCTCCCCCTCCAGCCGAGCTTAGTCGAGCAACAATGTGTACTTCTTGGAGAACTAGTTGGTGAGCTTCAAATTGTCCACAACTGATTCACTGGACAACGCCTGCTCAACCGACTGTCTGCACAGTAAATGAGGTGGAGGAGTAGCATCAGTCTAATCATACTCTTATTTAAAAGTCTGGGTCTCTAGGGCTAGAACACTTGGGGGAGGAGAATGAGGAGGATCAACCCTCACTCTCTTTGGATCCAAGGGAGAAGCATCTTCAACAGGGCAAACAATTTTCTTCTTTTTTTAGATCAGTTGCTCAATGTCCTTCGCTCGACTGCCCATCTCTGCATAAAGAAAAGAATTTCAGTAAGTAAAGATAATTAACAGAAAAAGTAATAGTGTTTATCCTTAAGTGGCAAGTTATTATAATGCTCGACCGCCACAGGATCCCTAATCACATAGGTAGATTCCCATCATCTGGCCTCAGCCTTAAGCAACACCTTTATTAATGGCTTTTATTTCTCTAACTACTGGTTTTTCCTTGGCATCCAATCTCTATTTTTCAGTCCTCTTGTTTGCCAAATAGTTCCAAGACATCTAGATCCCACCCCAGTGCTCATCAATTGTATTTTCAACAAAAAAGAATCCATCCTTCCACTTCTTCAATGAGAACAAAAGACTAATAAATAATCCCATCCCCTTTCCAGCATGAAAGTGGAAGTACTCCTCGTTTTCCCAAACATTCAATTGAAAAAAATGGAGAAGATACGTGCAAATGCATGCAACCTCCTCTTTTGGCATAATGCTCAAAATCCAGAGAGAAGCCTCCATGAATTCGGGGGCATCTGAGGGATAGATAATTGGTAATAATTCAAGACTTCCACATCCAAGGGGTCGAGTGGCAAATGCAAATCAGACTTCAACTATTCTTCATATATTGTCACCCAAATAGGGTGAAGGAAAGTACTATTTGCTTGACCGTTAGCTCCGGGAAGTGTGAGCCAGTATCGTTCGATGTGTATCTAGTAGGATTTAGAGAAATCCAAAAGGTCCCACCCGAACAGAGAAGACACCATCTTAGAAACCCACCTTGGTACATTTGTACTGGAGGAACTCACCTCCACATTCAGAACCGAACCAGTTACACCCGTATTCACTGGAGTCTCCACAACCTCGCCTGGGCTTTGGTCAAAGAATAGCTCAATTATGCTTAAATCTTGGCTATAAACGATGGCAGGTGACTAGGGAGTGGCGCACGAATCACCTTTGTTACTCAAGTCATTCATTTTCAAAGAAAAATAAGAATATAAAGGAGTAAATTAGGGAAGAAATAAAAAATACCTTCACCAGAGTATCAAAAATTCAGAAACAAAAAACCACCGAAAATTGCAAAACTAGCAAAAATGGCAAGAGATAAGAAAGGCAAGAATGATGGAAAGATAAAAAGACAAAGAAGAAAGGGGTTTTGTAGAAAGAGAAAGAGGCAATAAATGCCTTCAAAGTATGAGCCGTTGCCTGCTGCCTTCTCACTAATCAAGAAAAAATTAAATAAATGATAGCTCACATCAAAAAGACAGCCTAAGGAGCGCCTGATAGCTATCCGCAAAAGATACAACACAATAGCCAAAAAGAAATGTACACAAACAATCATATCATATCCTAACTGGACGAATAAATAACACGAACCTAAATGTTCGTAAAGACCAAAAGAGGGGACTAAAATCTAAGTCAAATAGTCAACCTTGTTTAGCATAATAGTTAAAAAGTCAGAATTATGTCTAGGATGATAGTTAAAAAGTCAGGCAATATTTCAGAAGGTCAAGAGGTCAAACGAGCCGAACAAAACCAAGACTGAGCAAAACCTTCGTTCACCCAACAAGGCAAATGAAAGATATACTAGCAGCAACCATACCAATATTCAAGCAGAAGCCTGAATCTTGCAAACCAAGCAATAATTGTGCCAGCAATCAAGCCAAAAGTGGATTTCATAGAGACAATCCCAAAGATTTAGCCAAGATCACCTCCAAAAATGAAGCAATAGTTATTTCCCTAAAAAAGCCTATAAATACCAATCAAGTAACTAGAAATAGGTACGTATGCTCATTCTACAATTCTCATTACTAGCTCTCTAAATACTCAATCAAAATCTCTGATTTGAGTGTCAAAGTGGCTTGTCAGAAGGCCATCCATCTCATCTTTTCTCTTATTGCAGGCTTACGCAATACCAGAACCAGGATCTAAGGACCTTTGGTATCATCAATATTGATTGTATTTTCCTATTGGTGGTGTGTGCTTTCATCCAATTGTTGATGTATGCTTTGTGCATGCAATGATTCTTAGTTCAAATAAGATTAGATCTCATCTAATATTTTCTTGCCACACTTCCACAATTGTTGAAATGACAGCTACAAGCATTTCTTTTATTATCTTCAATAAAATTATAAAAATGTGATTCATGTTTATTTCACCATTCATGTTGTTTTTCTTAGGCACTTTGATAAGTTTCCAATTAGCTTTTTTTTTACATGGAAAAAAAAAGATTAAATATGTGAAAATTTGTAGAGAGAATTAAGAAAGTTAAGAGAAATAAAAGAGCTAAGAGATTTGAGAGAGTTGAGAATAGTTTGAAATGAAAAAAAAAATACAAATATTTATAGGTATATTTCTTTTTTTTTTCTTACTTTCTTAAAATAATCTCAAAATATAGCCATTAAATGACAGTTTTTGGGGTAGAAATGGCATTTACAAATATGATCTTTTAAAAAAAATTAAATATTATAAAAAAAACCCAAGTATTAGGCAATGGTAAAATGAGGAGCAATGATGGAGGTCCATCAAAAAGTGCATTATGCATGCGCACGTTGCTTGTACTAATTTAAAGTGGTGTTTGTTTGAACATATATTGTTAACAGACGATGTTTATGTTAGGGGTGTGATTATGGGCATAGATGATATGTTCAATTGAGAGAATGCATTACGGGATTCGTATTGAATGTTTATAAGTCAATGGAGGAATGTTCACATTGGCCTCCATTGGCTTGGAGGTAACTAAAAGATGAAGTGACTCACAATTACTAACGAGAATCCTCATCAACTTAAAAGGAGGTTGATGTGTAACATTCCAAGTTCACATTGGTGGAATAGGAAGAATAAAAAGAGTTTATATAACTCTTACCCAGTTACCCTACTAATTTAGGTTAACCATTTTGAGCCAGTGGTTTAAGGCTTGAAAGTTATTTAGGTGGTCTGTGAGAAAATGACTATTCATGGCTAAGACAAGGTGGAGCTGCTCAAGACACTACCAAACCTCAATACTCAAGGGTTGGGTCTTGGCTTAGCAATTATATACGATATAGCACAACAAACTTAGTACATAGGTGGGATATGAAGAAAAAAGGGGTTTATATATGTCACGACCCAACCTATGGTAAAGCCCCAGGCCCGTAGTAAGCCTTAACTATTCATTTACCCAACTCTAAGGCCCATTTGGGCCCAATATCAAGAAAACAACCATAAAATGGACTTTCCAACGGGAGTTTCGACTCACCTAAACATAATAAATACTCAATTGGGGAGGAGCTCACCCTCCACATACTCATATCCTCATAAAATAAATGGGAGCTCACTCCTCATCCAATCCATCAAACATACATATCATTAGTCCAACATGATAATAATATCATAATCAAATAAATACTTCTAACACATGCGAAAAATTCTAGGAGTAAATAAAATTACACAAATATTGATAAACAACTGCGAAGGAGAAAAGTAGGTTAACCAAAAATAAAATCCTCGAAAAAATATTGAACAGAGTGAGCGAGAGTAAAATATCAATTTTAACCATAATCTCTATAACTATCTAGAACTAATGCACGAGTGAAATGCAACATCAACAACATTTTCACATCATAACATCAAAAGGTAATTTGGAGCACTCACACTGTACTGTAGTATCAATCATAACATATGTCTCTTAAATCCAACAATTACTCAAGCTCGGACTTCCACTTAATAACCAAATCGAGGGTCCCAATTACTCAAGCCGTGACTACCCCTCGAAGGATCGGGTCGTGACTACCTATCCATAGTCCACACCACATCACCCAAATTACCACAACAACATCCATGGCACATCTTATGAATGCAACATAAATCGTGCCTAGAGTTTAACTACATAAATATATGCATATAAGTGATGCATAGGCATGCTTGAACATATAATAATATCGAAATTACAATTAAAATTAATATTCTAGTCGATAATGAGGAAGAAGGCTATCACAATTTTATTACAATCATTTAATAAATTTGACTCAATACAAACAAAGAAAAGACCAATACGTCCTAAGTAAAATCGTGAGAATCTCCCTATACCTAGGACCTACCAACCTGCAAAATGGCTCAAAACACACTTCTATATTCACAATCCATATGTCCACAACTCAATCACATCACACCAAATCAATCATCCATCACAATATGTAAAATTTCAATTTAGTCCTTATAATTGATCATTTTGCAAACAAATAAGCTCTAAAATTATAAAGTCCTTAGAAATATTACTAAGCTATTGCAAAAAGAATCGTAATTTTCTAAGCTACCACGAATATTTTATGGATTTAAGCACTAGAAAATTAAAAGCAAGGTGATGCATGACAATGGTGGGGTAGCCAAAACCTCGATCCAGACTTTTTAATTGAGGATACCTACGAAGCCCAATAATAATATATAAAAATCGGGTGTTACATTCTTCAAAATTAATTTTACAATAAAGTACATGATTACACATTGAATGCGTGGCTACGCATGTCGTGCACTCTTCCCCTCCACAAAACCTTAACCATAGGGATCTGCTTTGATCTTAGTTGTCTCACTTGGTAGTCCACTATGGCTACAAGGTTGCTCCTCAAATGTCAAGTTCTCCTTTAGTTCTATTACATCCCATGAGAAGGATCGGGAATGTATTTCTGAGCATGGAGATGTGAAACACGGATGAACGTGAGAGAGGTTGGGTGGTAGCTCCGGCAATTACTCCAACTCAAGAACCTCAAAAGGTCCAATATACCGAGGTGCCAACTTGCCCTTCTTTCCAAATCTCATGACTCCTTCATTGGAGAAACCTTCAGAATACATAGCAAACTCCACATCTATGCATAACTCTTCCGCCTACTAAAGATTAAAGGAACTACGCACTAGGTCTACATCATGCACCTTCGCTTCCCCATTGAGACCTACACTTTCTTCCATATAATGCCTCATAGGTGCCATCCAGGCAAACTCCACCAAAGCTCGTCCCATTGACCTCCAAAATCCAAATCACTCATGCGAAGCATGTCTTCGATGTTTGGATTGTCCTAAGTTCTGCCTCTTGCAACTTTCTCCAAAATCGAAGTGAATCGGGCCGATATTATGGAAGTGGAACTCCATGCAACTGCGATTTAATATAGAGAATATGTAGTCTTCCAAGAAATGAGCTGATTGGTTAGGCGGTCTACAATTACCCATATCGAATCATATCCTCGTGGTACGTAGCAGGCAACCTAGTCACAAAATCCATAGTGATCATTCCTCACTTCCATGGATAGGGAGCTGTGTTCAAACTTCACCTTCGACAAGTCAAGCACTTGGACACAAAATCGCTATGTCTCTCTTCATGCCATTCCACCAAGAGCTATCTTTCACATCATGGTACATTTTGGTGGAACACAGGTGTATAGTGTGCCTCTTGCATGATTTCGTTTCTGAGATTGTCTACATCGGGCACACATATCCTCGAACCTTGCACAAGGGCGCTATCATTGGCAAACCCGAACTTACCACCTTCACCTTGCTGTACTCTTTCTATGATCTTCATTAATTGTTGGTCTCTGTATTGGGAAACTCTAACTCTATCTCGCAAAGTCGCCTCTCACGAAAAATGAGCCAATAAGACCCTCATCTAAAAGATCTAGGATTAAACCTTGATCCATTAACTCATGTACTTCCCGAATCAAAGATTTAAAGCATCCGGTACTACATTGGCCTTCGGATGGTGCAATCATAGTTTTCCAAAAGCTCCATCCATCTCCTCTGTCTCAAGTTTAAATCCCTTTGTTGGAAGATGTACTTCAAACTCTTATGGTCGGTGTATATCTCGCATACTTCACCATACAAGTAGTGTCTCCAGATTTTTAGTGCAAAGACTACGCCATTTCCAAATCATGGGTGGATAGTCATGCCTCTGCCTTGAAGCATAAGCCACTACTTTTCCATTACGCATCAAAACACACCCTAGGCCAACTTGTATCCTTCACCGCTCATAGGTAG
Organism: Hevea brasiliensis; assembly: GCF_030052815.1. NCBI lineage: Eukaryota > Viridiplantae > Streptophyta > Magnoliopsida > Malpighiales > Euphorbiaceae > Hevea > Hevea brasiliensis. The sequence goes on from NC_079493.1 coordinate 100,289,353, forward strand.
TGTTAACTGGTTAGACACTCCTTATCCTCATCATTATAACTGACTCTATCTAGCTCTCTTCCTGTCCTTTGCATCTTATCCACTTCCCTTTTCCTATTTTTGGTATTGTTGGTATCTTTTCAACCTGCTGTACTTATTCCTTAATTTTAGTCCTATCTCATCCTTACACCTTTTCCTTCAAAGATGTCTATCCCATCATCAACTTTAACTTTCTTTTTATTTCTTAGTCTTATCTTGATTACTAGTTTTATTACTTGAGAATTCTAACCCTATGATTTACTCCTACACATTCTTCACCTTATGTAACACTTATAATTACCCATAGAAAATTTTTCTTGTATCCCCTTTTTTTCCAACTTAACAATCAGAACATTATCATTCCCTACCAGCCTTAGTAGGAAATTGCTTATCCTGGATGAATATGAGCCCCATAAATTATAAGTTCCATAGGAAATATGTGTCATGCCTTAATTCCAAACAAGATACTTCACGTGTTCATTCTCCTTAATATAATCATATAATAGCTTTCTAAACTTCAACCTCAAATTACCCATCAACAACAATTTCATCTATTGAAACTCATCCATAAATAGTACTTCATCTAGCTCATAGTTTAAAAAGCCTTAGTAGCTAACTCAATTTAACTGATCGTCCTCTCATACTTAACACTAGGTATGCACTTACTGTCATTCTCATATCAGGAAATTATGTATGAATTTGTGCCTACCAAACTCTCAATAACTAGGTCTCCTTGACTCAGTTTCTGTTCCTTATATAACCTTCTAGAACCAAAAGCACAAACTAAACTTGAAAAGAAAGAAAATATCCTCTTATATTCAACTACACCCGATTGTCATATTATAACGTTTCACCTAAGTTTCTTGGTCTTTCTCTCCAAATTTCATCATCTCCTAGCACAATTATGCTCTACCTATTAGGTATCATCTGCATGAACCCTTTACCATTTTCCTTCTTGACATAATATTTTATAATTTATTAACTTTACTTATACTCGACCTATGATTCATATCTATCATCGTTTTTATTGTGCCCTTAACTTTTATTGATTCCTGAAAGATTTCTCTCACTAATAAATTCTTCCAACACTAATTCCACCCTTATCTAGGGTCATTAATTTGATCCTTGAACTTTCTAGTGATTTATAACCATCCAGACTTGTCACTTCTACCCCTACTATTGTCTATTGCTTCACTACAAAGTGATTGATCACACTAAAAATGTTTGCACGACATTCATAATGAACCTCTAACTACCTTCTCACTATCTCAAAAGTCTAACCTAAAACCTATGTGTCATTATCTATCATTCTTTTCCTCTCATCATACCTATTTGATCCCTTAGTGACTTTTATTCAACTACTAACTTCTCTTTCTCTACCTATTTAGGTAGTCCGCAATACCATCGCACAACTTTTAACATTTACTCATTATTATTGTATTCCATACCTCTATCACTTTTCTCACTAATGTGGTCCCATTTTGGGTTTTCCATCCTTGTCATTCTCCTTGCCAAGAATAACACTTAGCCTATCCTATATCTTAACTTTGTTCCTTCTATTATGCGCTCTTTAGGTTGTCCTTTCATTTATTTCCTTTGTCTTACCCAAAATAGAACTTGACTATTCTATCCTGGTTCCATTCTTTTTCCTAACATAATTAACTATATCTTTCAGAGTCTCTATCGCGTTATCATATGTTTGGTCCTTTGACCACTCTAGCTAGTACTTCCACTAGCATTTAGATTATATTGCATCTGCAATCAATTGTCCAAACTTTCATTCTGCACTTTCTTTATCCATTGGCCTTCTGTGATTTATCTTCGCTAATTTATTACTCTTAACACTATTATAATTAGATTATACTACTGTTTGAACAATATGAAGTCAGAAAGGAACTCATACCTTTATCGTATGATTTCTATTCTTATCCTTTAGCTTACATAATACCCTTACTACCTAATTTTATTTATTATTATTTTTATTATTATTATTATTATTATTATTTTCCATGTTTACTCGATTCCAAAACTTAAGATTTCGGGCACCCAAACCCGTCATCCAATTCAAAGGATTTACATCCATCGTGATCTGATTATATATGATTCCTATAATGGAACTTGTATCCTCTCCAGGATACTCGAGCCAACTACTCTCTACCACACTCACTATTTTGTGGGTCACCATTATTAGTAATAACTTGATCCCCCTCGAAAAGATAGGACTATACCCTAACGCAACAAAGGTACTACATTTACCACCTTGCCCAAAACCATGTCAAACTAATGTCTCTCTTATCATATCATAGCTCAGAATCATATATTCATAGTTTAGACCTTCTCTAGGTAGTAGAGTTGTACTTTATTCCATCTTGATACACACAAGGTATACTATTCTCACTAAGCTCTAAGCAAAATGTTTGTCATCGCAAAACCATCCAAAATTCCATACCAAGACTAGATGGTCTCACTCTATAGGTGTCACCTTTACTTTGCAACTCAACTCTAGCTCATGCTGACTCTAGTTACCACCCAGCTGTGACCTTCGATATTCTAGCTCTAGATCCGAGTTCCCAACTCCTTTGCAGATATAGAACTGCAACATCCTCATCATAAGCACTACAAGGAAGTACGCTCTACACAATAATCTCATGTCGAGAATATTGTATAGTTACTACTACCGTCTGGCGGACTCAGTCTCTTAATCTCTTATCTCTCTTGAATCTTCTATTATCATAAACTTATGGTCATCGTATCCTCATCCTTATCTAGTTTCAAGACTCACTTTTATGTACAAATGGGCACACCATTTAAACCAAAATATAATATTTATTCGTGTTTCCAACGAGACCTCAATAAGTTTGCTAAATCTATTTCATGTTTCTATGTACTCCACGAAAATCAAGACACTAATCGAGGTAATCTTATATTTAGGTATAACGTAGAATCTAGAAACAAAGAATTACAAAAAGAAAAATGTAATCCTATACTCCGCATGTGACTCTAGTAGACTCTTCCCAACACTAAGATAATTTTCCTCATGAATGGAGCCTAAGCTCGATACCACATTTGTCACGACCCAACCTATGGTAAAGCCCGAGGCCCGTAGTAAGCCTTAACTATTCATTTACCCAACTCTAAGGCCCATTTGGGCCCAATATCAAGAAAACACCATAAAATGGACTTTCCAACGGGAGTTTCGACTCTCACCGACCTGTAAACATAATAAATACACAATTGGGGCTCGGCTCACCCTCCACATACTCATATCCTCATAAAATAAATGGGAGCTCGGCTCCTCATCCAATCCATCAAACATACATATCATTATGTCCAACATGATAATAATATTAATAATCAAATAAATACTTCTAACACATGAAATTCTAGGAGTAAATAAAATTACACAAATATTGATAAACAACTGCGAAGGAGAAAAGTAGGTTAACCAAAAATAAAATCCTCGAAAAAAATATTGAAGAGTAAAATATAAATTTTATCCATAATCTCTATAAATATTTAGAACTAGTGCACAGAGTGAAATGCAACATCAACAACATTTTCACATCATAACATCAAAAGGTAATTTGGAGCACTCACACACCTGTAGTATCAATCATAACATATGGTGATTCCTCTCTTAAATCCAACAATTACTCAAGCTCGGACTTCCACTTAATAACCAAATCGAGGGTGACTACCCCTCGAAGGATGTGACTACCATCCATAGTCCACACCACATCACACGCACGTCCAAATTACCACAACAACATCCATGGCACATCAAGTTATGAATGCAACATAAATCGTGCCTAGAGTTTAACTACATAAATATATGCATATAAGTGATGCATGGGCATGCTTGAACATATAATAATATCGAAATTACAATTAAAATTAATATTCTACTAAGAAAAAATTTTATTACAATCATTTAATAAATTTGACTCAATACAAACAAAGAAAAAGACCAATACGCCCTAAATCAATCTCCCTATACCTAGGACCTACCTCCGCAAAATGGCTCAAAACACACTTCTATATTCACAATCCATATGTCCACAACTCAATCACATCACACACCAAATCAATCATCCATCACAATATGTAAAATTTCAATTTAGTCCTTATAATTGATCATTTTGCAAATCAAATAAGCTCTAAAAATTATAAATCCTTAGAAATATTACTAAGCTATTGCAAAAAGAATCGTAATTTTCTAAGCTACCACGAATATTTTATGGATTTAAGCACTAGAAAATTACGAAAAAGCAAGGTTGGATGCATGACAATGGTGGGGTAGCCAAAACCTCGATCCAACTCGAGACTTTTAATTAATTGAGGATACCTACACGAAGCCCAATAATAATATATATAAAAAATCAGGGGTGTTACAATATAACACTTAGCCAACTACTATAGTAACTTGGGTTAACTATTTTGGGTCAGTTGGGGAGGTGGGGAATCCTACAACTATGTGGGTCCATAATTCAACATGTAAGTATTATGAAAATCAAATATATGTCAACATACTTTTATACATTTGAACATTTTGTTATTTTCATTACACAAGTTATCTCATTAACATATTATTATACTCTTAGCTAACTCAAGTCAAAGCTCTAAGGCAATAATTATATCATAAGTCAATCAATTATACAAGTTAACACATGCATAATAACCCTTATTCACTAAATATATACATGTACAACCAAAAAACAAAAGATATAATACATATAAAGCATTAAACCTATTATGCCATCCTTAAAAGTTGAGTTTAGAGCTTACCAAAGCAACAATGAACTTCAAAATCACTCACAGCATATCTCAAAACATAGGAAGAGACCTCATGTTCATGACTATCAGCTGAGTTTTTGGTTGCTAGCAAGATCCATAAGTTTGGTACTATTCATTATTCAATCACTGATGGACTTCATCAATCAAAGGACACTTCTCGAATGCTCATAAGATATTGATCATACATATCTCACTTGCTTTCCTAAATTTCAATCAATTTATAGGAAACTAGCCAATTTAACCTTGACCCATTGTTGGGTATTGTCATCCTCCAATGTCCAAAATGAGTGAGGCCAGTGCCAAATGAAAGCTTTTAGGACAAGGATCATGATGAAATCCCTTATCATTCTTTTAACTATTTGTCCATAATCATGTTAGGAATTTACTAACTTCTTCATCTTAATTCTATCACCTCTAGAATAGTTCTTATGCAAGGTTGTTCCCAAAAGGTTAACCATGACCAAATGAATCCAAAGCCATTTGGCTTGCTCAAATCATACATCGAATGGATAGGGGATTGGATATTTTGGGGTATCTAATTGGACCAAACCCTATTAGGATGAGTTCATATAATATATTATTTGGTTTGGAATGAGTTCGGGTGTTATAAAATTATATACAAGTCGAATTTGAGTTTTATATTGGGTTCCCATTACTTAAATTTGTTTATATACATAATTAATTAAATATAATATATATTATATAATGATATTTACAAAATTTTGGAATATTATATTTTAAAATAGAATTTAAATATTTTATCAGATGTGCAATTTTAAAAAATAAATTTTTAGTAAAAATATTTTTATATAAATAAATTATTAATTAAAAATATAAAAATTAAACAAAATCAAATAGTATTTAAGTTATATAATTGAGTTTGTGATGAGTATCAATAATTTAAAATGAATTTTAATTAGGTTTGAAATGAGTTTAAGCATTAAAATTAATAAGTTAATAAACGGTTAATCCATGGCCTAAGAATTTTAATATATATTCTCCAGTTGAAGACAAAATCACGTTAATATAATAAAAAGAATAAAAAATAACATATTATGTTAGTGAAATTAGGAATATATGTAAGATTAGGATTCTTAAATATTTCATACGACTTAAGTAAAATAAAAGTATAATTATACACATAATGAAAATTATGATAAATATATAGAAGAGTAAATTTTTTAGTCATACGTAAAAGATATTATAAAGGATTTTTTTAGTAAATATATGTGTACTTCGTATTCATATATATATATATATATATATATATATATAATTGGGGAGGGTGAAACAATAAGATAGTAAGATTACCAAATGCCCTTCATAATTTATAATATTTATACAAATACCAACCAAAAAAGTATATATAATGACAGAAGTATGAATTTATCATTATTAATATAAATTCACAATAGATATATTGTCCGAATTCATACAAATTTATTGCTAATAACATTTAGTGACAACAAATTTATCACTATTACATTTACCGATATTTTATCTATCACTAAATCTATAAATAATTTTAATTTCTAAAAATCATCATAATTAATATAAATTAAAATTTTAATATTATATATAAATTAAAATTTTAATATTATATATAAATTAAAATTTTAATATTATTTTAATAATCATTCTATTTATTTAATTTAGTGATCTATAATCCTAATGTTATAGGGATATTAAAAAAATATAATTTAATAGTTTAAATTGGTTTGTGCAAGGGCTAGGCATCTAATGCATGTAAGGGTAAGGAAAAGGAGTATTTTTCGCATGTATAAGTATCTGAGCGGGTAAATCGAAAGAGATTTCATCTCTTCACTTCACTTTTAGGGATTTGAGTGAAGTAGAGGTAGATGAGAATAAGAAATTCTTTTTCCTATTCTGCTAATTCTCTTCCTGTTGCACCATGTTTACTATTTAAAATTGATTTCTAATTTAAATTTAAATTCTACTTTATTAAGGAATATAATTCAATTAAAAATTTTTTAAGCTTAATTAAAAATTAAATTCATTAATATAAAGAATAACCAACATTAATTATAATCCTATAATTTCTAAGTCAGAGTGGAAGCATAAACTACCTTTATGCAAAGCAAATTGGTGTTGCCATGAGTCTCTAAAGACTAGTCGCAATGTCAGAACAGCATGTGACACAAAAGAAACAGTGAAGTTGGTAGCCTATTGGCTAGCCACTTCAATGCTCAAGTTAGGAGATTGATTGAAAATGAGGATATCGCTATAATACTTTCAATAGAAAATTCAGCAGAGTAAGTGTACTTAATTAATACCTAGTTTTCATATTTATATACTAAAGGCTAAAGAGTCGTTGTAGCTAGCTACGAGAATCTCAGATACTTAGCTTGTTGTTCCAAGATTTCTGCCTATGAATCTCCCCTAATTGTTGACTAGTACTATTTATGCTTGATAAGGTTGATACTTAGCTTGTTAGGTGAGCATCAACTCTTGATCTTTACTTTAATATTTCTTATTTATGTTTGCGAGGCTTCACCAACTCGAGTCTTTTTTTGCTCAATCTAGATAATTTGAGTCTTTTTCACTTAGATTAGTTAAGCCGAACCACATGATGATCGATCTGCCTCCTGATCATGACTTCCTCTTTATTTTAACCCTTTGATCGAGCATTGATTCTTTGATTGGCATATTGACTTCTTTGACTGAGCGTTTGACTCTTTGCCTTGATTTTGGGTGGGTATATCATAATTCCGCCCTTGAGTCCCTTCGAATCTTTAGGTTTGAGTACTGAGTTCACTTGGTTACTTTTGTAGGGTTCCTTTGAAATGTGTGACTCATGATTTATGGCGACAAGGCTAAGGTCAACTGTCTAGCATGCTTTTCCCGTAGCATCTCCTCGATTTGACAATTACCATTAATGATCTTCTTAAAATCTCTAAAGGATGATTTGGCTACCGGAAAATCAAAATATAGCATTTAATGCTCTGAAGTCTTTCTATAAAAGCTTTTCCCATGCTTATTTGCCATTTTCCTTTCATCATTTTCTTAACTTTCTCTCTTTATGAAGTCATAGCTTCGGTTGTCTGTTTGTCCTCTCTGATGTCTTTTCCAAGCTTTCAAATCTTTCAGATTTACAGGTAATCTATTATTTTTTCTTTCTTCTCTTTTGCTTTTTACCATGAGTGAAATAAATAAGAATCGAGGGCGTAGCGCCACCCTGCAATCACCAGTGGTAGTCTATAGTGGTTTTTCTAGCACTAGATTATTGTTTTCTGATTCTGACAGTCAAGATAGCGAAAAGGTCTTCTCAGAGGTTACTGGACCTCCTGGTCTATCCACTGTAAATGCTGTTGAGACAACTATTGAAGCTCCCACTGCTCAAAATATGGAGGCAAGCACCGCTACAACGAACGTTGCTTTCGGTGTGGCTGAGACCATATCTAGCTTGAATGGTTGGGAACTCCTCTGAATCAACAAAACTTATGGAATTGATAAAGACATGTTTCGAATATAGCTAGCTGGACAGAGTGGATGGGCAAACGACATTTTTCTTCGCTCTGCCAGGATAGCCATCTACAAGGAGCAAATGAAATTGGGCTTAAGACTTCCACTCAACCCACTGGATATTGATATCCTCCAATACTACCAACTCTCTATTCCTTAACTTCACCTGAACTCATGAAGTCTTCTTTCAGTGTTTCGAGCATTGAGCTAGAGAAAAAGATTACATGTGTCTACCCAAATATTTGCAGTGTTCTTTCAATTAAACAAAAGGGAAACCAAGGAGTAATAGCACTTTCATGCTTGAAAGGGAATGAGGCTATTTGCTAACCTTTCGTCCTCTCTAAAGAAGTGGAAAGATAGGTTTTTCCTTATGGAGGATACGGTGGATGAGCACTGGGGTAGTATCTAAGTAAGCTGGAACTATTTTACTAATAAAAGGAAAGGAAAACTAAGGCATGATGCTGAAGAGAATGCTGTAATAAAGGAACTAAAGACTATTATCTAGCAGGACAAAATTTTGAACGGTGAATTGATCGAAGCAAAAGATCAGTGGTGGGACACTACGTATGTAACGGTAGACCCCATGGCAGCTCAGCATTACAACAACATTCCACTAGAGGGTAAATACTTACAATTTGTCTTACAATATTTTTTACTTATTGAGGTTCTTTTATTTGTGTAAATATGTCAAGCTAAGCCAAGAACATCAAGAAATTCATAAAGAAGAATAAGAAGGATGAGCAAACTCTAGCAATTGAAGACATTGATACTCCGACACCGAAGAGGGCTAGGATTTCTACCCCTTTGACCTTGCTAATCTTTGGCGAGAGATAAGTGGTGACTTTTATTGCTACCTTGGGGTTAAGAGAAAAAGAGAGAGAGACACACACACAAACAACCACTCCTTCCCAATAGCCACCTCAGACAGTCAAGCAACTGCTGGATGGTCATTCTGTCATATACAATTACAAGCTTACCAACTAGCTTGGTAAGAGAAACACCCTCCCCTTGGATTAAGCTCGATTGGAGGGTGAGCATGATAAAGATTTGGCACTCCAGGCAATAAGCCTTCAAATGGAGTAGATCACCAACACTCAGCTCCTAAAGGAGAAGGTGAGGTCCTTGCAGGGACTCATCGGCACCTAAGAGATGGAGATCACCCTGCTGATCGAGACTATGTCACCTCTAAGAAAAATATTAGCAATTTGGAGACTAAGCTTCTATTGCTAAAGAAGAGGTCTTCCTCCCTTGAGGGCGAGCTTATGGATGCCAAGGAGAAACATTCGGCCAAGCAAGCTAAATTGAAGAAGAAGGTGGAGGAGTTGGAGGCTGAACTCACTTCTTCTGACAACCAAATGGCTGAGATTTATGTTAAGGCCCAGAACAACATTGTGGTTGAGCTGCAAAAGCAACACCCGAAGGATGACCTCTCCTGGGTTAAAAATCTCAGTGGAGGTGAGGATAAGGGTAAAGGCAAGGTGTACCTGAAAAGGGGGTGTAGGTGATGATGTAAGCCCTCTATATGAAAAAAACTTCGTAAATTTTATTTTCTTCTAAATGAATGCTCTTTCTTTTCACAAGTGCATAATTTGCAAAAAAATTTCATTTAAGTATTATAGTTCAAAAATAACAATTGATAAATAAGGCCACTCATCATGAATGACCAAATAATAAATGCAAGAATAATTTTACTTCAAGTAAGATAGCTTTGAACCACAAGCTGAGTAAAACAAGTAACAAATTAATTTTGATAATTCTAAGCTTTAGGCTAAGAAAGCAAACCTCAAAATAATTTTCCTAAGTAGGATAGCTCAGAACTTTAGTCCGAATGAAACAAATGGCCAAATTAATCTACTTAAGTACAATTGCTCAAAATCTTAGTCTAAATAAAATGAATAGTAAGACGATTTGCTTAAATAGGGTTGTTATTTCTTAAATAGGATTATTCGTAATCTTATTCCATACATAAATGAATAGTAAGATTATTTGCTTAAGTAGGACTGCTTGGAATCTTAGGCGAAGCATAATATATCGCAAGATAATTTGCTTAAGTAGGATTGCTTGAAACCTTAAGCCAAGTTAAGTTTGACAGAGTTTTTACTGCATTGTCATCATTAATGGGCTAGGTGCCCTTAGATTATTTAGCTTGGTGAGTTATTGTCATGGATAGGCTAAACACTCTTAATTTATTTAGCTTGGAGGACTATCATCGTGAATGGGCTAAGCACTTTAATTTGTTTAACCTAGCAAACTATCATCTTAGATGGGCTAAACACCCTTAATTAGTTTAACCTGATGGACTATTACGGTGGATGGGCTAAGCACCCTTAATTTGTTTAGCATGGCGGACTATCATTATGTATGGGCTAAACACTCTTAAATTATTTAGCCTAGCGAACTATCACTGTGGATTGGTTAATCATTCTTAATTTATTTAGCCTAGTAGGTTATTGTTGTGGATGGGCTAAGCACCCTTAATTTGTTAAGCCTGATGAACTATTGCTGTGGATGAGCTAAGCACCCTTAATTTATTTAGCTTAGAAACTATAGCCGTGGATGGGCTAAGCACCCTTAATTTAAAATAATTAGATATTCTAAAAAAAAATCCTTTTTATTGATAATACTTGCAAAGATTATATATGTTCCAAGATTAGGGCAAAACCCTGCCGTTGGTTTCAACTAGCTTATAATAGGCTGGGCGAATAACCTTTAAAAAAACAAAAGGTCTTACCTAGTTACTACCTACCTTTCTAGCCTCTGCAACATTGCCAATGATGTAATCTCTTTTTAGAACTAAGTTTACGACCATAAATGCATAGCCTTTGACTGTTTTACTGTACATGTTGACCATCTTTTGTTTATATTGTGCCATTCGGACGAAAGCTCTATCCCTCGGCTCTTTTGTTGTGTCGAGGTTGAACGACAAGTCTTCTTCTTGTGAAGTTTCCTCGAGGTGCTTTTTTCGAGTAAATGGCACTAATTTATATAGGAATTACTACCTTGGACCCATATGCAAGAGAGAAAAGGGTTTCTCTTGTGGCTGACCTTGGGATAGTTTAGTAAGCCCATAGGATGTTCGGCAAATGATTAGGCTAGCTTCCCTTGGCTTTACTTAGCTGCTTCTTTAGTCCTTGGAGAATCATTTGGTTAGTGGCCTTAATCATGCCATTTGTTTAAGGATGATAGGTCGAGCTAAATCGAAGATTAATGCCCCATTCGCTACAAAGTTCTTTGAATTCCATGATGATTACTTTTGGGAAACCAAACCTGTAAAAGATATTCCACTTAATAAATGTGATTACTCGATCGATTGTAACAAACTATGTTGCCTCGGCTTCTAGCGACTTAAAGAAGTGATTGATGGCAATAATAACATACCATTAGGACCCTAATGCTATTGGGAAAGGGCAGAGGATGTCAATGCCTTACTGGTAGAACGGCCACGGGCTGCCAATAGTTGTGAGTTTCTCTACTAGGGGGCAAGCGATATTGCTATGCTCCTAACACTTCCTGCATTTTTAAACTAAGTCCTTAGCATCTTGAACTACATTCAGCTAAAAAAATCCTCATCTGAATGCCTTTTTAGCAATTGTTCTTGCCCCTTCATAGCTGTCATACAATCCTTCGTGGATTTCAAGAAGGACTAATAAACATCCTCTTTGCTGATGCATTTGAGTCATGGTTAAAGGTAAGATCTCCTGTACAGCTAGCCATTGATAACATTATACTTCACAAATTTTTGTATGATCTTCTTAGCTTCCAGTTAGTCGTCCGGTAGAGTGCCTTACTCGAGGAAGTAGAATACTGGTACCATCCACGTATCATTGACGTCGATTGGTAATTCCTCTTCCTTGTCCACTGCTAGTGTTGTAATTTCCTCAAGAGGAATAGGATGAGCCAGATGTTGCTTACCTATAGCTACCATTTTGGCTAAGGAATCCACTTCCTAGTTCTCCCTTCTTAGGACATGGAGAATGTTTACTTCTCTATTATCTACTCGGATTTACATCAATAAACTTTGGATTCGAAACTCATACTTTCCCAGGTTTGGGTCTTTTACTTGGTAATTTCCTTGCAATTGATTAATAACCAATTGTGAGTTACAGAAAATATTAACTTTTTAAGCTCTTACCTCTTAAATAATATGCAGTGCCATGAGGATCACCTCATATTCTACCACATTGTTTGTTGCTCAAAATGTGAGCTTTGTCGCATACTTTAGCTTTAATTTGCATGGCCCTTCAAGGATTATCCCTATTCCAGTGTTGTTTAAGCTTGAGGCTTCAAGGACCGAGGTTAGTTTGGTGATAAACTCTGCTAGTACTTGGGCTTTAAATGTCATTCTTGGGACACAGTAGATGTCATAGGCTGCCAATATTACAAACCATGTTGCTAATCATCCCAACACTTCTGGCTAATGGAAAATCTAGCAAAGTGGGTAATTTGTTTGCATTTTGATGGTGTGAGCTTTGAAGTACGGTTTTAACTTGGTTGCTGACATTAGAACTATGAAGGCTAGTTTTTCTAGGATTGAATAATTCAGTTCAGATCCTTTAAGCACTTAACTGGTCTAGTACATTGGTCTTTGCTCGCCTCCCTTTTCTCTAATGAGGACCGAGCTTATTTTCTCCTTAATCATTATAAGACACAAAAATAAATACCTTGCCCAGTTTTAGTAAGTCAAGCAAAGGTGGAAAGGATAAAAATTCTTTCGAGTTTTCAAATGCTACTTGGCTTTCGTCACCCCATTTGATATTGTTCCTCACCTTCAGTGCATGGAAGAATGGTAAGCACTTCTTAGTGGAACAACATATAAATCTACTAAGAGCCGTGATCTATCCATTAAGCCTTTAGATCTCCTTAATGTTATTTAGTGGTTGCATGCCCATAATTGCTCAGATCTTCTCTGGGTTTGCTTTTATGCCACGTTTGGAAATTATGAACCCAAGAAACCTCCAAGCTTTTACTCCAAAAGTGCATTTGTTTGAGTTTAGCTTCATCCCAGCTCTGTTCGTTACGTGAAATGCTTCAGTTATGTCACTGGCATGGTCCTTCAGCCTCTTTGACTTTATGATCATGTTGTCTACATATACTTCCATGGTTTTGCCTTTCAAATCCTTAAACATCTAGTCAACTAACCTTTGATATGTTACTCTAGCATTTTTCAGACCAAATGGCATAGCTCGATAGCAGAAAACTCTCGATTTTATCATGAAGCTATCTTCTCCTCATCTTTTAAGTCTATTCTTATTTGATGATAACCCAACATTATGTTTACTAATGACACTAACATAATTCAGGACATTGCATCCACTAACTTGTCTATTGTCAGGAGTGGATAATCATCCTTTGGACAAGCTTTGATTAAGTCAATATAGTCAACACATACTTGCCTTTTTTTTCATTTGCCTTCTTAACTAGGACAATGTTGGCTACCTAGGTTGGGTACTTAACTTCTCTAATTAGATCTGCATTTAATAATTTCTTAACCTCATTTGTAACGCCCTCACTTTAGGTAGTCCGTACATTCTACTATTTCGATGACTAACGTCTGTTTGGACAGCAAATATATCTGGAACTACACTCAAATTAGAGTGAGGAGGCATAAATTGACTGAATAAAGACCAAGCAAAATTAAGAAAAAATAAAAGAAGCGAAGTACAACTCGGTTAAATGAGTCAGAGGTCACGGCGATGGGTAACCCTAACGAGAAGTGACTGTGAAGATAGTTGCCAATCCCAGACCCATGGGAAAACCCTATAAGATAAATATTAGAACTTAATTGAAGGATTTATGAGGTCTAAACAAAAATAAAAATGTCAAAAAAAAATCCAAGAAAATTAAGTCAATCGGTAAAGACAAATATAACTCGATAAATTCAATGAAGGATATTTTGGTCATTTCACCCTCAGTGTTGAATTTTGAACAAAATGTCAATCAAAATGAGAAAGAATAAAACCTTAAAATAAATTAAAAATCATGAATTATGTAATGGAAAAGGGAAAAGAAAAAGAAAAAGAAAGAATTAGAAATATAAATGTAATTATGACCTAAGCATGATGTCAAAATGACATCATTAAAATTTATACCCAATGGAAATTAGACAACCATATAAATAGAGACAAAATTTACTTAATTAATCAAAAACTCATCTTCTTCCTCCTTAAGCATTTGGCCAAACCACCTAGACAGGAGCTCTTCCACCATTTTCAAGCTTTAAAGCTTGAATTTCCCAAGTAGTCCCACCCCAAAACCCCTAAGTGTCTCCACTAAAAATTGTCCCTACACCTTGAGGAAGCTTTAGACAGCAAAAATTTGAAGAAAAATTGAAGCTTTAACAAGTCCAAGTTGATCCTAAATGAGGTTAGTGCACTATCTATGCCTTTTTCCTACTCTAAGTATGGTTACCATATTAAATTAAGTGAAAATTTCATGAAATTAAAAAGAATACTATGAGTAAATTGAACTCTAAATTTCAGTAGCCATGGGAATTAATAGGAGTTTGATGAATTGATGATCTTAATTGTGGTTATTAGTGTTGATTAACAAATAAATAAGAATAACATGTTGATTACATGTGTTATGCATGAATTGGGAATTTGAAGTTAGGGTTTTTGACCTAATTTGGGAACTTTGTGTTGTGGCTTGAAATTGATCTTATTGAGGCTGTTTGTTGACTATTAGAAGTGTCATAAATGTGAATTGAAGTTTGGGAGTTGGGTGAAAATTGAGAGTGTTATTTTCATGCAGGATTTTTGGAACTATGAGTCTAGTATGGTTTTAAGGCTATAAGTAGAGTTGTTTGCTCCAATTGGTATGAGCCCAATTGGAGATGAAACTAGGATTATAATGCCACATTTTTCATGGAGAGATCATGCTAAAAAAACTAACCTTAACTTGGCCTAAAATTGGCTTGAATCCGGGTTACCACATGCTGGACCTCGAAAAATGACTATATGAATAGTAAATGTTCGAATGGCCATAACTCACTCTAGAAAGGTCAGAATGATCTGATTCTTGAACCATTGGAAAGGTTAGACATAGGATCACATTTTTCATGCAGAACACAGAACCCAATTCTGACTCTAACCCAACCAATTTGATAGAATAATTTAGGTCAACAATTCTGACCATAACCAAAACTGACCTGAAATTCTGGGTTTAGACCTATCCGACTAATTTTGGCAAAAATGTCATAACTTGGTCCACAAAGCTGAAAATGTAGTAAAACCAAAGCCGAAATTTTTATAAGACCTAAAATAACACTTTTAGAAATTTGCCCAAAATCCAGAACCTAATGGAACTTGGCCAAATTGTTAGAACAATTCAGCCACCCAAATCCTGAAATTGAACTAAATAGCCACTTAACCCCCAAAACAGTTTTCATATCATATCTCCCACTAGGAAATTTCAAATGGGATGAGCTAAAATTTTATGGAAACCTAAGAGACAGGGCCTCAACTTTGATTTAGGAAATTTCCTCAAATTATGAGTGTAGGAACCCTAAAATGGGAATCAAAGACACTTACCTGAACCTGAAATCCTAAAGGCACAGGGTTCAGGAATCTAGGTTAGTTAATTGGCTGTAATTCACTCTACATAATTTGAAAAATTATGATTCTTAAACCTGAGTGACCTTAAAACATAGGGTAACAACTTATATGAAGAACATTAGGCCTAATATTGACTGTAGCATGCCCAAATGACTAGATAAAATTGGACTCCAGAATTGCTTAGCGCATTGGTTTTTACCACGCATAGGTACTGGAGACCACCACCAGCAGTAGCAGTAGTAGGGATAGATAGGGATTGCATCAAATCTGCCATTGTGTGGTTGTCACCTCAGCAGAGTAGTTTTGGTAGGGCTCATATATATTTAGCTTTTGTATTTTGATTATTGTATATATGTAAATGATGTAATTCATTTTGTGACTGTAAATAAATTGTAAATTATTGTATATGAATTTTATATAAATGAAATGACATGTGATTTCTTTTCAATGAATTTATGAGAATTTGGTGACATGATAAGGTACATGGATAAATGAGATGGTTATGAAACTATTTTTAATAGGTAAATAGTGGAACCCGCCATACACAAATAAAAATAGAGGAGACTCTGTTCGGGTCTCCATAAAAATGAAATGTGAATAACAAAAAATTTCTACACATGAGATAATATAAATAAATGGACATTAAATTAATAATGTACATGACAAGACAAGATAGGGTGCTCCGGCACCGAATATGGCATACTTTGCTCAGCTACACTATAGACAGCTAAGGGGTGTCACATCATCAATTGTTAACTTCTGACATTTGAGTGCAAATATTCTTTTCTTTTGTTGGACTGGTTCTTTAAGATCCACATTTAGCTTTTGAGTGATTATAGATTGATCAATTCCTTTCACATATTCCAAGCACTAAGTGAATGTTGCCATTCTGTCTCTTAATGTCTGGATTACTATGTCTTTGCTCGGCTCATTTAATGTAGTGCCAAGACGAACCTTCTTCCCCTTTCCTAGCTTGACTTCCTATACTAGATCAACTGGCTCTGGCAATATTTGGATCTCAGGCTTTTCTAGAAATTTGATTGGTAAGGTTACATTGGTGACGACCTTGGTTGGCTTCTTATAATATTGTTGTGTTGATTTTTGACTCCCTTAGATGACAACTATCCCACCTAGAGCAAGCAGCTTCATACACAGCCATATCATGCCAATCACTATTCCATTATCATTTAGGATTTGACGACCGAGTATGATGTTCTATGATAGTGAAATGTCAACAATAATGAATTTTGTGTTGATGTCACACTTGAATCTCTAAATCTCTCACCACCTAAGACCACTGCTAGGTTTACTATTTCAAAAATGGGTACCATTTTGTCACTAATTCCAACTAAAGGGTATGTGACCTTTGCTAAGCTCTCCTGCTTGTGCCTAAGCTTTTCTAGGACTTCCCTTGTGATGAGTTTGACTGAGCTACCCACATTAATGAAAACTCAGCAAATCATGTACCCGTTCATCTACATAAACACCACTAAAGGGTTATAATATGTTTGTTTTACCTTATGGTCCCTAGGACTAAATGCAATAGGTTCCTTACTTAGCACGTCCTTCTCGACAGAGAGGATTGCTTGGCTACTACCACCCTCAACTAGCCTCTTATTCCTAGCTTTGCTTGTGCTTGGTTCACCTATAATGACGTTGATTACCCCTATTAGTTTGTCCTTCTCCATGATAGTTATGTCTTTGTTTCTAGAGGTAGCTCCTCTCCCTTCTGAAACTCTATCATTTCAAGCATCCCTTGCAAATCTTCTAAGGTGGCCATCTCTTATTAACCGTTCAATCTTATTTTTTAATTGCCTACACTCATCAATTGTGTGGCCATGATCTTCATGAAATTTGTAAAACTTGCTCTTATCCTTCTTCCTTGAAGTGTTCAAATGGAGACTCTTCAGCCACTTAATATGTCTGCCATTCTTCTGGATCCACATTAGGACCTTTGACCTTGCCTCATTGAGTGGTGTGTAATTGTGAAATCTCCCTCTGTTTTGCTTGAAATTTCTGTTTGAGCTGTAACCCCTTCTGTCTGAGTTATAACTTTTCTTGCCTTGTCTCTTTTTATTGCTTTGTGCAAATTTCCTTTCTTCCCTTAGGACTTACTACTCGTTATCTAGCTTGATATATTTATAGGCTCTCTCCATCACTTAGTAATAATCCACCTCTAGGTTTTTAATCAGAGCATCAACGAACTCAATAATCCTTATTCCTTTCTTCAAAGCTTCACCTGTAGTTTTGTGATTTAAGTTTTCGACCTAGATTTCTTCGGCATTAAACCGAGTAATATACTTCCTTAAGGACTCCCCATTTTGTTGCTTTACTTTTTAGAGATCTGAGGACAACTTATTGGGAGGAATATAGGATATGAACTTGTTTTTTAATTCAATGGCGAGCTGGTAAAAACATTAGATTGATCCAAGCTTCTGATACCATTTCTAAGCTAGCCCAGTTAATGTCATTGGGAACACTTGCCAGAGATGGTAATCATTCACATTCTAGAACATCATGGTCATTTAAAAATTAGCTACATGACTCAAGGGATCTATAGGTCCTCCATATTTATCAAGGATGGGTAATTTGAATTTTGGTGGAAACTGCCAGAATTGAATCAGATAGTGAAGACTCGTCCTTAATCCCAAAGTTTTCCTCCTCAACCTACTTTTGGTATCTTTAAACCACCTTTATTAGGCCACAATTCACCTTTGGCCATGGAGACTCATCAGACTACTCTTTCTGCTCTTTTGTTTTGGTATGTTCAATCTTAGTCTGGGTGTTATTAGCAGAGCAAGTTTCCCGAACTATTTCTAATCCTATCTTTTTGGGCTAAGTTAGAGGAGCTTATCTAGATGGTGCTCTTGGGGGAAGTTCAGTCCTTGGTGCCTTAGGTGGTGCACTATAGCCAGGAACCAAGCCTTTCAAAAATGCAATTTAGGCGTCTATTTCTTTGATGCGTTAGAGAACTTGTTTTGGTGTTTATCCTGAAGCCTAGCTTTGATGATCAAATCTGACAAGTGGGACCCTAGTGCTGTGTAGCGAAACCTCTCCACTTGGAGGTGCATTAGGCCCTCGAACATTTTGGTTTGCCAAATCGCCGGTGAACCTATCCCAACCATGGCAGTGTTGGTAACTATAATCTTCCTAGTATTTCATGGTTCTATAGCCATTAACATAGTAAAAAGATAGAAAATGGAATTAAACTAGAACAGGGAAATGGAAATCACAAGAGCACAGGAAAATGCAAAAAATAAATGATTATAGTTAAGGGATGTTAGCTGATATTCTGAGTTTCCCACAAACGACACCACTGATGTTGCAATGAGTCTCTAAAGACCAGTCGCAATGCTAGATCAGCCTATGACACAAAAGAAATAGTGATGTTGGTGACCTATTAGGCAATCTCTTTGACGCTCAAGTTAGGAGATTGATCAATAAAAAATTCAGTAGAGTAAGCGTACCTCATTAATACCTGATTCTCATATTTATAGACTAAGGGATAAAGAGCCGTTGTAGCTAGCTACGAGAATCTTAGATACTTAGCTTGTTGTTCTGATATTTTCACTTATGAATCCTCCTTGATCGTTGATTGGTCCTACTGATACTCGGTAAGGCTGATGCTCGACTTATTGGGTGAGCATCAACTCTTGATCTTTACTTTGATATTTCTTGTTTGTGTTTGCTCGACTTCACCAGTCCGAGTCTTCCTTTGCTTAGTCTAGGTAATCCGAGTCTTTTTCGCTCGGACTGGTTGAGCCAAACCACATGGTGGTCAGTCTACCTCCTATTCATGACTTCCTCTTTATTTTGACTCTCTGACTGGATGCTGACTCTTCGACTACCACGTTGACTTCTTTAACTGAGCGCTAACTCTTTGACTTAGTTTTGGATAGGTAGTATCACATATATAATTTTCTAAAACATAAGGAACATCAATAGCCTAGCAAAAAAGATTTCATATAATTAATTGTCAATAAAAATTAGTGTCTGAATTTAGTTCGATTGCTATAACTAATTTAATTGCATTAGTTTTTAAAAAATCAATTAAATTTACAATTAATTACTTTTATATATTCTAATTTTTTTTATTAATTTTAATATTGATAATCTATTAACTAGAACTACAACTTATTTATAATATGCGAATAATTATATGAAAAATATTTTAAAAAAGGAAGAAGTTTTTTAATAATTATAGTGTAGTAAAACCAACAATATATATATATATATATATATATTGTTGGTTTTACTACACTATAATTATACATAATTAGGTAAGTAATAACAATATATTTTAAAAGAAACATTATTAATATAAGATAAAAGCAAATTGTATATTGTTGGTTTTACTACACTATAATTATATCATAATTAGGTAAGTAATAACAATATATTTTAAAAGAAAAATTATTAATATAAGATAAAAACAAATTTCGTAAAGAAAAAATCTAATGCAGGATAACATAGGAAAAAAATCTATATAATTAAGTTACTCTAATAAAAAATTATTAAATAAATATTAGCGCATATTTATACATCAATTATATAACAAAATATTACTTTAAAATGAAAAATTAAAATTATATCATTTACCAATAAAGTAATTAATGAATTTATCAAATTTTATAGTAATATCATTGGTACAAGATATGTTATATTTAATTAATAAGAAATTATAATATTTGTAATAAATGATATTGAAAATTGAAATATAACAATATGAATGATTGGAGAATTATGAACTAAAAAAATAGTATGAATTATTTATATTAAATTATTTATGATATTAATATCAAGAAATTTAATTTTTGATATAATAATAAATAAAACAAAATATAATTATAATTCTAAAATATTAGAAATTCTAATCCCACTAATATTGAAACTAAGATAAAAAAAAATTTTAATCTGAATTTAGATTATTATTAAAAAAAATAATTTACCCTGAATCTATATATTTATAATTTTTTTGAAAATCACTAATTTTATAAGTTAATTAAGTAAAAAATATAAAATTTATTTGGTAATATGGATCAATTAGTATGAGATTGTAAACTTGTCTTTTACAGATATCATCTTTCAATATTTTTAAATATTTAAAAATTATAACTTTATCCATGATTGTTTTAGAAATTATTTTGTAATTTTAATTTTAGAATTATTTTCTTTTATTTTTAACAATTTTGTTATAATACTAATAAAAATCTAATATTTAATATATTAAAAAAATCTCTTATAAATAATCTTATGTGAATAAAAAATTGAAAAAAAAGACTTTTTATTTTTAAAAATTTTATTGTAATATTAATTCAAACACTATTTTGGGCATCATAAAATTGTAGATTTATGACAATAACGATTAAATTTAATTAATTATTGAAAATCAATATAATATATAGTAATATTCTATTATATATGAAAAATTAATAAAAATTATATATAAAAAAATTAAAAATTGATTATTACTAATAATACCCTTTATGATTTATATTATTTACAAAAAAATCAATAAAAATATATAGTGACAACTATATATATTTATTGTTAATAACATAAAATAGTGACAAAAATTAGTCGCTAGTTATCTCCAACAATAGTTTATTTGTCACTAATACGATCAGCAATGAGAAGTTATTTTATATAAAGGTATTGCTAATAAGTTTTAGCAACAATATAATTATTGCTAATATTTTTGGTAGCGGGAACCTATTTTATACAAATTCATTGCTAATGATTTCTCACGACAAGTTATACATTGCTAATATTTTTAATAATGAAAAACTATTTAATACAAATTTATCACTAATAATTTTTAGTAATTACTTATCCGTTACAAAATCCATAAATAATTTTAATTTCTAATATTACTATAATTAAGATAAATTAAATTTTTAGTATTATTTTAATAATAAATATACTTATAAAAAAAAACTATACTATAAATATATATTCTTAATTTTATAAGTATTATTAATTTATTAAAAATCATTTAAGTTAGTACAATAAAATTAATAAAAAACGTTACTTATATTATTTTATTTTGTGTGTATGTGGAGGGGGAAGGGGAGCATTGGATTTGCCCAAAATATCCATATAACTAAGTGCTACAACAATGGAGGACTAAATTTAATTAGTTACATAATTTAAAATTAATTATATTAACTATGAATTGAATTTAATTGAAAATGAAAAACTAAAAATAATTTTAAAATAAGTAATATTCTCTTTATATTATTTATGAAGTTAGAAAAAAAAATAATTAAGCAATAAAAATCGTTAAAAAAGAAGATATTAAAAAAATTAACAAAAAGTAATTAAGTTATGAAATCGTTAAAAAAAGAATTTTTTCCTACTAAAATTTTATTTTAAGTCTATAAACATAAATATATTTTAAAAAAAAATTAATTTATTTATAACAATTAATAATTATTTCCTCTAAGGTAAGATTCTCTTTATATTATTTATAATCTTATTTTTTTCAACTTACATATCTCTATTCATGCTTAGATTTGAGTTTTACTTATAATTATAAAATTAAAATTTTAATTATAAAACTTCTATAATTAAAAAAAAATTAATTGAATATATTTTAATTTAAAGTATTCTTATCCTATACAAAATTAATCAATTACATGGTTCATATTTTTTTTTCTTTGAAATGCATATTAGTTGTGCATTGTTTTTTTAATAATCCTATTATAATACTAATAAAATTCTAGCACTAATTTAGGATATCATAAAATTTTATATTTACTAGTTTTCTTCTTAATATGCGTTGCACGTTAATAAACTCATGAATTAAATTTTTATATACAATATAATATATAAAAATGCTATTAAGTTTATAATATTATAAAGTTTTTTAATTTTTTTATTTAATTTTATGAAATTTTTATTACTAAAATATTTTTTATACTAATTTTATTGTGTATTTTTTGTTAATATTGAAAAATTACATGTATTTGTAAATTATAAAAAAATTTGAAGAATATATATTACTAACTATAAAAATTCTTATACATATATGATTTAATTACAAATAAATAAATAAAAATAAATGAATTTGCTAATCAAAGAAAAAATTGGATTATATATATATTATTAAATATAAAATTACTAAAAATTTTTAAGATTTTAGTTTAATTAATTTTAAATTAATCAAATGATAACATAATGATGTCATTAATAAAAATTTAATATATAAATTAATTTTTATTATATATTTTTATTTATATAAATATAATTCCTCATCATTAACTAAAATATTTTACAATTAAATTTATAACACTTAACCTTAAATTAAATTTTAAGGAAATTCACTTATAACTCAACTAAAAATGTTAAGGAAATTCACTTAAATTTAAATAGAAAACTAATCTAACTAATCAAATTAAAATTGTTCAAACCGATTGTTATTTTCAGAATGAATCTCCAAAATTATAATACAAGTCACATTATTTTTAAGCGCAACTTGCCTCACTTTTTATAGTTATTATTGCAAATACTTTGCACCAATTGTTATACGGCTGTTAAAGTATTAGTAAAAAACTTGACAGATAAATACAAATAGAATTAAAAAATTTAAATTTATATAAATTATAAACTTAATTTAAATAAAAAAATATAATATAATTATAAATAATATAATTAAACATTCATAAAATTTTATTAAAATTTAATATTAATGTGAATAAATATATTATCTAACTAATAGATGATATGACTATATTTAGCTAGGTACATTAAAATTTGTAATTGAAAAAAAAAAAAAATAAAATATATATATATATATATATTATAACAAAAAATTACTAAAAATTAATACTATAAATAATTTACTAACAAAAAATATATTTGTACAAAAATTTTTATTTTATGTAAAAGAAAAATAAATTAAATAAAAAATATGAAAAATAAAAAAGAAGAAGGAAAAAAAAAGATGAGAAAGAAAAAGACGATGAAGGAAATAAATGAAAAAGAAAAAAATAATAAAAAAGATAATAGATGAGAAAGAAAAAGATGGAGAAGAAGAAAATAGATGAGAAAGGAAAAGATGAAGAAGAAAATATATGAGAAAAAAATAATGAAGAAAATATATGAGAAAGAAAAATGATAAAAAAATATATTAAAAAAGAAAAGATGATAAATAAAAAAGATGGAATAAAAAAAAGATGAAAAAATGAGAGAGAAGGGAAGAAAGGGAGAAAAAAATGAGTAGTGGAAAAGAAAATAAGTAATAGGGAAATAAAATGAGCAGTAATTTATATAAGTGAATTAGCAATTGATTGTTGATTGCTAATTTTTTTTAAAAATTGAGTGAGAATTTTTAAAGGAAAAATTTTACAAGTGATTCATAATTAGTTTTAAAATTGACTACTAATAGCAACCGATTTTAATCAGTTGTAGAAAATGGTTGTTGTTAGCAACCGATTTGTAAATTGATTGTAAATCAAAATAAAAAATAATAGAAAATGAGGGAAAATTTTTGAGAGGAAAAAATTGGTTGTAAAATTAATTGTCAATAACAACTGATTTTAATCGATTTTAAAAATTAATTGCTATTGGTAACCGATTCGCAAATCAATTGCAAATAAAAAAAAATTAGACGAGATTTTTTGGAGAAAAAAAATTGATTGCAAATAAAAAAAAGAAAATAAAAAAATTGGATGGAAATTTTTAGGGGGAAAAATCAGTTATCATTAGCAATCAATTCGCAAATTAGTGGTAAATCAAAAAAAAAATTGAATAGGAATTTTTAGGAGAAAAATTTAGCAATCGATTTATAATTGGTTGTAAAAATCGGTTGCTATTAGCAACTGACAAGGAATTGGCTGCAAATAACAACCGATTTTTGCAATCGATTGCAAATTGATTGCTAATTTTGCAACCGATTGCAAATTGGTTGCTAACTCTGGAGCCAATTAAAATGATTTTTTAATTTAACAATCAATTTCCTAAATCGGTTGATGTTAATAATTAATTTTAAAATCAGTTACTATCAGTAACAGATTTTAACAACCAATTTCTTAATCGGTTACTAATAACAACTGATTTTTAAATCGGTTACTAATTGTATATTTAATGTTTTTATAATAACAAATGATTTAGTAAAATCGATTGCTATTTTTTTTAAAATTAATTATTTTATTAAAAAACTAAAATCACAAATTGATTGTAAAATTGATTGCTAATAGCAACCGATTTCAATCAATTGCAATAATCGGTTACAATAGTTAATTATTTTTCATATGATTGTTATAATTTTCTTTGAAAAACTTCCATGTAATTTTTTTAAAAAATGAATTTTTATTTTAATTAACTCTTTCTTATAAAATTTTATTTTGAATTAAGTAAAAGTTAAATACAAGTAGATTAAGAATTTTAAATTTATAATAATACTAAAATAATTTAATGATAAAAATTTTATAATTATAATTTGTAAATGATATAAATAATGAAAGATAACTCCGTCTAAGTAGTTTGTGCTTAGCCGGTCCCAAGCCTGGATAAAGGAGGAGGGTTGCGGTAGGTGACAACCAGCGTAAAAATTTCGTCACACCTTTATGATATGGATTCAAATGATATAAATGTTGGGGTGTCCTCTATTTACAACGTGCTACATCGGAGCCTGGGTGTAGTGAGAAATATGCAAAGGTGTAGGGCATTCACCGAAAGCGATGCACCATGCCAGCGCCTGAGTGTGGTGTTAAATGAGCAAGGATTCCCATATCATAGATGGTGTGGGTAAAGAAGTTAGTCCGGGTGTGGGTAAAGAAGTTAGTCCATATGACAGATAATAAAACAGATGGTGAACAAAACACAAGATAGGCATAGAAAACAATAGAAGATATCATAGAAGGAGATCAATTAGGAAAGAACAGGATAGGAGGAGAATCAAGGTTGGTACTTAGAATTTTGGATCACTTACAGGAAAATTAATGGTGCTTGTGGATACCTTGGAAAGGGGTGAATATTGCTTGCATTCAGGAGACTAAATTGGTAGGAGAGAAAAGCAAGGAAGTGGATAATTCAGAGTACAAACTATGGTTTACCGAAAAGGAGAGAAACAGAAACGAAGTGGGTATAATCATAGACAGGACATTGAAAGATGTTGTAATAGCTATGAAAAGAGTAGTAGATAGAATTATACTAGTAAAGCTAGTACTAAAAGAAGAAACAATAAATGTAGTTAGTACTTATGCCCCACAAATAGGACTAGATAGTGAGAGTAAACAAATGTTTTGAAAAGATTTGGATGATCTAATGCAAAGCATGCTTAATAAAGAGAATGTTTTCATCGGTGGAGATTTGTATGGACATGTAGGAAGTGATAGGCAAGGTTATGAGAATGTTCATGGAGGTTTTAGTTTTAAAAGCTGAAATGAGGAGGGAAAAAGCATCTTGAATTTTGCTATGGCATACGACCTAATACTAGCAAATACCTACTTTATAAAAAGAGAGTCATATTTAGTGACTTTCAAAAGTGGGCAACATAGAAGCCAAATTGACTTCCTCTTAACCAGGAAGACAAATAAAGCTCTATGCAAAGATTGTAAGGTCATTCCAGGAGAGGATTTAACAAGCCAACATCAGTTAGTGGTTTTGGATGACAAGTTTAAGAACAATTCAACAAGGTTAGAAGAAATAGTGTAGCTCGAACAAAGTGGTGGGAGTTAAAAGGAGTAAAGCAAGTGAAGTTCAAAAATGAGCTTATCGAGTCCGAAGCATGGAAGTTGGATGTGGAGGCCAATGGTATGTGGATACAGATGGCATCAAAGATTAGAGAAGTAGCTAGAAAAGTACTTGGAGAGTCTAGAAGACATGAACAACCCTCAAAAGAGAGATGGTGGTAGAATGAGGAAGTACAAAAAGCAGTGAAGAGAAAGAAGAACAAAGTGGTGGGAGTTGAAAGGAGTAAAGCAAGTGAAGTTCAAAAATGAGCTTCTCGAGTCTGAAGCATGGAAGTTGGATGTGGAGGCCAATGGTATGTGGATACAAATGACATCAAAGATTAGAGAAGTAGCTAGAAAAGTACTTGGAGAGTCTAGAGGATATGGACAACCCTCAAAAGAGAGATGGTGGTAGAATGATGATAGCTGTCGAATCCACCAGAAATTAAATTAACTGAAATTACCAATTATGAAATATTTTCTGCAATAAGTGATAAATCCAGGTCGAACCCTAGAGTCTGAATTATTAAATTTCGTGCACTTGTGTAAAGAAAAAAGAAACAAAGGTTGAGGGGGGGAGGTAATTCACAATCCAAAGAAGAAATAAAAAATCAGAAATTAAGAGCTAAAATTAAATATGAAACTCTCAAATTAAATAAATTTCAGTCCAAGATAATTCGCATTCCAATGCATTGATTTGATCATAGAGAAAAGAAATACAATTATATCTTATTGAACACTTAACGTAGATTTACCAAACAGCGAGGTAAAATCCCTAACTTCCCTAGACTCATCAATTCGAGCCCAACACTCTTGTTGACTCTAATTAGTAACTGAATTGGTATTAAGTAATCCTTATCAAATTAATGACTGTTTTAAGAATAGGAAATAGTTAAGCTGAATAATAATTTATGAGGCATAAATCATTTAATTCACCCTATTGTTCCCTTAGGTTATTATCGAAAACTGGGATAATAATTAATAAAACCTAATTGCTTCTCATGTTCAATATTACACAACAATTATGGATTATGAAGATGAACTAGCAATTGATCACATCAAACAATTAACTAATAGGCCTTTTTAGTAAATCATTCAATAGATCAAAGACAATGAAATCAGAAAATAATAGATATTTAAAAGACATAAATTAAATTAAGAACCTGATCTCACAAATCAAGCAAAAGAACTTGAATCCCTTGAACTGAATTAAAAACTTAGCCACTCATGTTCATGGCTTATAGAAAATTAAAGAAGAAAATTAAAGAAATCTAGAATATGAATGGAGAACGAAAGTCTTCTCCTCTTCGAAAGGTTGCTACCTCTTCTATTTATAATAAATGGCCTAAGGTTAGATTTAAGAGTCTTTCTTTTTGTCAAAAACTGCAACTGGAGCAAAATCAGGAAACTGATTATCGACGAATACACGGCCTGTGTATCACTACATGGCCTAAGGCCGTGTAACTTACTGGAGCTGAGTGGGTATGTCTTGTATTGGCACAAAAGGTTACACGAGTCTCTAGGATTTACACGGGTTAAGTTGCACGGCCCGTGTACTTTGTTTCTTCCTCGGTTCTCTAGATTTCTTCTGACAGAATGTTACACGGGTCCATGGTTGTGCTTACACGACTTGTGTACTTTGTATCAACAACGCTTCGCAATCCCTCGACCTTTCCAAACTTCCTTCCACACTTCTATGTTCTGGGACTTACCGAAACCCTAAAAAATGCAGCAAGAGTCAAATTAATGCAAATGCTGAATAATTTTTCCATTTAACAAAATTATTTCAACAACTCTCTAAACATATGCCTAGTAGATAGTTACACTTTAATCAACTGAATTAGGCATAAAGATACCCTAAAAACACTAAATGTGATGGAAGTAAAATTAATAAATTATGCACTTATCAAATTCTCCAACATTTATTCCATGCTTGTCCTCAAGCATGACTTAAATTCTTAATCAACTCCACTTAAATTCTTAATCAACTCCACTTCATCCTATCACAACATTCTCTAACAAAAGATTAAAAGTTTGAAAGAAGAGGCAAGTAAGGTAATAACCATCATAATAAATTCCATCAACACTATACCAATATATCAACAATTCTCCAACACAAAACAAAAGGCTTAAAATCAATTAAGCTCACACAATTAAGGTTTCATAAAAGTTTAAATCAATATACACCAAAACATAAGGCTAATTTATCAAGGCACAACAATTATAGTTCTTTGCAAATTTTAAGGGAGATAAAAATGGGCTCTTTTTTTTTTATTTGAAATTGGTACTTCTCTCTCGTCACAGTTACTTTTTTTTTCTTTATTTTAACCGTTACATTCAGAAAAGTACCTTGCTCATATCCTAGCTAGCTTTTGGCCTGAGAATAGACATGGGGTTTATGAAGACCCCTAGTTACTTTGCTTAACTAAATAGCGGAGCAATTTTCAAGTTCAACCTTTTATTTTCCCCAATTTATGCATCTACATATTATAAAGTGCCCTAATAGATTAAATAAAGTTCTAAAATATGCATGACGCTAGTTTAAAGCACATATAACTAATTATTTCACCATTAAATCAAGCCTAAATGATTTATGTAGGACAAAAAATTGCTCTACGGTATGGAGAAGAGGGAAAATCCATCATTAAAGTTACTATTACCTTGCCTAAAATTTAAAAAATTCAACCTAAATAGAAAAGTAATTTCAAGGACAAAGCACTTCTCTCCTGGAGTTAATACAGAATCATGAATCAAGCTTATAAGAACAAATTTATTTATTTATTTTTATTTTTATTTTTTTCAAAATTGCAGCAACAAATTTCTCCTCTCTCACACTTAAAACTTACATTGTCCCCAATGTAAAGCTCAAATGCAAAAGAAAAGGAAAAAAAAGAATGCTAGAAAATAAAATAACATAAGATAAGGGAAAGAAAACAAATCTGATTGTGGCTAACAAGCCACCCATGGGTTACCTCCCAAGAAGCGATTTTGTTTATCATCGTTAGCTCGACATGGCAAAGCTTCCTTAATCATATAAATTGGGTTATTCAATTTGAGCTCCTCCACTGTATGCTCCTGAAACCCTTCATAAAATGGCTTGAGTCTATGACCGTTGACCTTGAACATTTTGCTAGTTCCTAAAATTTGAATTTTGACTGCACCATAAGGAAACACATTAGTAATAACAAACGGTCCAATCCAACGAGAACGCAACTTTCCAGGCATCAGCTTCAATATGGAATTATACAATAAAACTTTTTGTCCAATCACAAACTGCTTCATTAAAATTAGTTTGTCATGGAATGCCTTGATCTTTTCTTTATAGATCTTAGAGTTCTCATAAGCCTCAAGTTGAATTTTCTCTAATTCCTGTAATAGTAATTTTCTTTCCACACCAACAGTATCCAAATCCAAATTATAATGTCTAACAGCTCAATAAGCCTTATGTTCTAACTCAATAGGAAGGTCACACAACTTACCAAATACCAATCTGTAGGGGGACATACCTATAAGTGTCTTATAAGCAGTCCTATAAGCTCACAAAGCATCATCAAGTCTAAGGCTCCAATATTTTCTATTTGGCTTCACTGTTTTTTCCAAAATAGACTTGATATCTCTGTTAGACACCTCTGCTCGCCCACTTGTTGAGGATGATAAGCTGTAGATACTCTATGAAAAACACCATATCTCCTTAACAATGCCTCAACAGTTCTATTACAAAAATGTGTGCCCCGGTCACTAATCAAAGCTCTAGGAACTCCAAACCTGCTAAAAATGTTTGACTTGATAAAACCTACAACAGCTTTAGAATCATCAGTCCTGGTGGCTTTGGCTTCCACCCATTTCGAAACATAATCAACAGCAAGTAATATGTAAATAAAGCCAAAAGAAGAAGGAAATGGACTCATAAAATCAATACCTCACACATCAAAAATCTCACAAACAAGTATTGGATTCTGAATCATCTCATTCCTACAGGTTAAACTTCCTATTCTTTGACATTGTTCACAATTTTTGCAAATAAAAAATGGATCATGAAATATAGTGGGCCAGTAAAAACCACAGTCTAATATTTTTCTACCATTTCTCTTGGGTCCAAAATGACCTCCATATGCATAGGCATGACAAAAAGTAAGAATAGATTGAATCTCATTATCAGGAATATATCTCCTAGTAATTTGATCTGAACAAAATTTCCACAAATACGGGTCATCCCACACATAATACTTAGCCTCACTTTTCAATTTCTCTTTCTTAGCTCTACTCAAATCAAAAGGCACAACCTTAGTAATCAAATAATTCGCCAAATCAGCATACCAAGGGATCATACCTTGCAATTTAAATAACTGCTCATCAGGAAAAAATTCCTACAAAGGAATTGGCTCTTCTTTTATCACTAACCTGCTAAAATGATCTGCTACCAGGTTCTCAGCTCCTTTCTTATCCTTGATTTGAAGATCAAATTCTTGCAGCAGAAGGATCCATCTAATCAACCTTGGTTTTGTTTCCTTCTTTTCCAAGAGATACTTCAACGCTGCATGATCAGAGAAGATAATTATTTTAGAAGCAAGCAAATATGATCGAAATTTTTCTAAAGCAAAAACTATAGCCAAAAACTCTTTTTCGGTCGTAGAGTAATTGCGCTGAGCTGAATTGAGTGTTCTGGATGCATAATAAATCACATGAAAGAGCTTCCCAATACGCTGCCCTAAAACTGCTCCCAGTGCATAATTACTTGCATCACACATAATTTCAAACAGTATAGTTCAATTAGGAACCTGGATAATAGGGGTGATGTCAATGCAGATTTCAATTTGTCAAAAGCCTCCTTACACTCTTCACTCAACTTAAAAGAAACATCTTTTTGCAAGAGTCTAGACAAAGGCAATGCTATCTTAGAGAAATCCTTAACGAACCTGCGATAGAAACTTGCATGACTAAGAAAAGAGCGTACTTCCCTCACAGTTGTGGGGTAGGGTAAATTTACAATTAAATCAATTTTAGATTTATCCACCTCAATACCCCTATTAGAGACAACATGACCCAAAACAATCCCCTGTTCCACCATAAAATGACGCTTCTCATAATTCAGAACAAGATTTTTCTCAATGCATCTCTCAAGAACAGAAGTCAAATGATGTAAACATGCATCAAATGAATCACCATACACAGTAAAATCATCCATGAACACCTCAATGCAACTATCAATGTAATATGAAAATACGCTCATCATGCATCTCTGAAATGTGGCAGGTGCATTACAGAGCCTGAAGGGCATCCTTCTAAAAGCAAAAGTTCCAAAAGGGCAAGTGAAGGTAGTCTTCTCTTGATCCTCCGGTGCAATCACAATTTGATTATATCCAGAAAAGCCATCGAGAAAGCAGAAATAAGACTTACCTGCTAACCGCTCAAGCATCTGATCAATGAATGGTGGTGGAAAGTGGTCCTTACTTGTTGTTGAATTCTGCTTGCGGTAGTCTATGCACATTCGCCATCCACTCTGAATCCTTATTGGAACAAGTTCATTATCTTGATTTGCTGCCATAATGACTCCTGATTTTTTTGGCACAACTTAGACTCGACTTACCCATTTGCTGTCTGAAATTGGGTAAATAACTCCTGCATCCAGTAGCTTTAAAATCTCTTTCTTCATAACCTCCATCATCTGTGGGTTCAACCTCCTTTGAGCTTCTCTACTTGGTTTAGCCTCATCCTCTAGTAAAATCCACACTGATGGACTTATACCTTTGGTGTCAGCTATTATCCATCCAATTGCTTCCTTGTGTACTCTCAGAACTCTAATCAATCTGTCTTCTTGAATCTTTGTTAAATTACTTGAGATAATAACTAGAAGTGTATCATTGTCTCCCAAGTAAACATACTTCAAATGCTCAGGCAAAGGCTTGAGTTCAAGAACTGGTACCTACACCACATAAGGTAATAATTTTGTGTAAGATATAGGTAAATCGATCTTTGATACTCCATACCTTTTTGGAACAGGAGGTAATGACTGCAATGCCATTACTGCCTCTTGAACCTCTACACTTAATGGCTAATTAGTACTGATTTCTTGAATTCCTTGACTAATCACCACTTCTAACTCATCCTCCATGCTTAACTCAAAACATCCTGTACAAATGTATCAATAGCATCAATAGGAAAAACAAAATGGTCATCAGCAGGATACTTCATGGCATCAAAGATATTAAATTTGACAGTCTTTCCATCAAACTCCATAGTTAAGGTACTATCATCTACATCAATTTTTGTCTTGGAAGTTTTTAGAAAAGGTCTTCCAAACAAAATCAAAGCTGACTTTGATGTGAGAACACTATCCTCCACATCCAGAATGTAAAAATCTATAGGAAAAATCAATTCTCAATCCTGCACTAACACATCCTCAACTACTCCCAATGGGTAAGCATTAGAATGATCAGCTAACTAAATAATGACACTGGTTTCTTTCAAAGGACCCAAATTTAAAGTTTAAAAAACTGAATATGACATAACATTAATAGATGCTCCTAAATCTGCCATTGCACGTTCAAATTTAGAATCACCTATTCTGCAGGGAATAGAAAGTGATCCTGGATCCTTACACTTAGGGGGTAATTTTTGCTGAATTAATGCCGACACATTTTCCCCCACACTGATCTTCTCATTATTCCTCAACTTGCGCTTTGTAGTGCATAGTTCCTTAAGGAATTTAGCATACTTGAGAACTTGTTTGATCGCATCAAGTAAAGGTATATTCACCTCTACCTTTCTGAAAGTCTTCAAAATTTCTTTTTCTTGTTCTTCTTTTTTAGTCTTAGCCAACCTGCATGGGAATGGAGGAAGAACAGAATTATTAACCTTATTTAGTTTAGATTCAGTATTTACCTCAACTTCAGACTCTTTTGCTCCTTGCTTCTTCCTTTTCATTGACTCATGTGGAGTCTGGTTATCAACTTCTTTCTCACTTTGCAGCACTATAGCACTCGCATTTTCTCTGGGATTCATGACTGTTTGTGATAGAAGCTTTCCAGAACCTTGGGCTTCCAGCTTACTTATAGATGAGGCTAACTGACCAATCTGCCTCTCCATATTTTGAATGCCATTTCTGGTCTCCTGTTGAAACTATTGTGTATTGTTAGTCAAAGCCTTAATAATTTCATCAACTGACATACCTTGATTTGAGGGAGGTGGAGGTGGTTGTGGTTGATTCACTTGTGGTCTTTGCTGCTGGTATCAATTTTGCACCGGTTGATTCCCATAACTCAAATTGGGATGATCTCACCATCCTAGATTATAAGTACTAGAAAAGGGATCATACATGTGTTGAGGCTATCCATAATGTCCTACTGCATTAGCATGTTGCATTGATTCATCCTCTTGTAACGCAGGACACATATTAGTAGCATGACCCGAACCCGAACAAATCCCACATACCTTAATAGTTTGCATATTCCCTATAGGCAACTGCCTCACCAAAGAAGTTAAATCAGAAATCTGTTTCTCAAGGTTAGATGTACTTACCTCATTAACCTTCATAGGTGTGTGATCTATTCTCATTCCAAACTACTGAGAATTTGCTGCCATGTTAGCAATCAGTCTCCTTGCCACTTTTGGTGTCTTGTCAACCAAAGCTTCTCCACTAGCAGCATCTATCATACTGCGGTCCATTGGTAGAAATCCCTCATAGAAATACTGAATAAGAAGCTGCTCACTTATTTGATGATAGGGACAGCTTGCACACAGTTTCTTAAATCGTTCCCAATACTCATACAAACTCTCTCCATTGTACTGCTAGATGCCACAAATTTCTTTTCTTATGTTGGCACATGGGAAGCAGGAAAATACTTCTCCAAAAATATCTGCTTCATCCCATTCCATGAGTTGACAGATCCAGAAGGAATGTAATATAATCAATCCTTAGCTGTGTCTTCCAGTGAGAAAGGGAAAGCTCGAAGCTTGATTTGATCCTCTGAAACTCCTTGAGGTTTGATGCTAGAACACACAACATGAAATTCTTTTAAATGCTTATGTGGATCTTTACCTGTATGACCATGAAACTTAGGCAATAAATGGATTAGTCTAGATTTCAACTCAAAAGCAACATTTAAGGTAGGATATTGAATACACAAAGGCTGTTGGTTTAGATCAGGAGCAGCCAACTCTTTCAAGGTTCTAGCAGCCATGGTTTCATTTTTGGAATTTGAATCCAAATCTGAATCCGAACTTAACTCCCTTGGAGATTGGACTCCTTCAGATGTACTCGAAATCTGCTTAGCCTGCTTAGCCAATTTTCTCAACTGTTTAGCTATTTTTTCTACTTCTGGATCAAAGATCAACTCACAAGATTGAGAAGTTCTTGTCATATACAAAAAGAAATCAAAGTAAAAACAGAAAAATGCCTCAGAACCCTAGAAAATGGAATTTGGCCTCAAGAGGGTGGGGCCAAAAAATCCTATAAATTTATTGGTCTTGATCAAAATGTCATTTCCTTCAAAATAGGTATGGGCCGCCCTCCAAATTCAACAAAAATTCTTGAAGAATAGTAACACCGTAAAATTTTTTTTTTTCCAAAAACCTGAAAACAGCAACAACTCAAAACAAAATTAATAACAGAATATTCTAACACTAAAAACACAAAATCCAATAAATTTCAGTCCCCGGCAATGGCGCCAAAATTCTTAATGGCTGATGAATCCATCAAAAATTAAATTAACTGAAATTACCAATTATGAAATATTTTCTGCAGTAAGTGTTAAATCCAAGTTGAACCCTGGATACTGAATTATTAAATTTCGTGCGCTTGTGTAATGGAAAAAGAAACAAAGGTTGGGGGGGGGGGGTAATTCGCAATCCAAAGAAGAAATCAAAAATCAGAAATGAAGAACTAAAATTAAATATGAAACTCTCAAATTAAACAAACTTCAGTCCAAGGTAATTCACATTCCAATGCATTGATTTGATCATAGAGAAAAGAAATACAATAATATCTCATTGAATACTTAACGTAGATTTACCAAACAGCGAGGTAAAATCCCTAACTTTCCTATACTCATCAATTCGAGCCCAGCACTCTTATTGACTCTAATTATTAACTGAATTAGTATTAAGCAATCCTCATCAAATTAATAACTGCTTTAAGAATAGGAAGTAGTTAAGCTGAACAATAATTTATGAATTATAAATCATTTAATTCACCATATTATTTTCTTAGATTATTATCGAAAACTGGGATCACAATCAATAAAATCTAATTGCTACTCATGCTCAATCTTACACAATAATTACGGATTATGAAGATGAACTAGCAACTGATCACATCAAATAATTAACTAATAGGCCTTTTTAGCAAATCATTCAATAGATCAAAGACAATGAAATCAGAAAATAATAGATATTCAAAAGACATAAATTAAATTAAGAACCTGGTCTCACAAATCAAGCAAAAGAACTTGAATCCCTTGAACTGAATTAAAAACTTAGCCACTCATGTTCATGGCTTACAGAAAATTAAAGAAGAAAATTGAAGAAATCTAGAATGTGAATGGAGAACGAAAGTCTTCTCCTCTTCGAGAGGCTGCTACCTCTTCTATTTATAATAAATGGCCTAGAGTTAGGTTTAAGAATCTTTCTTTCTGTCAAAAACTGCAATTGGAGCAAAATTAGGAAACTGATTGAAGACAGATACACGGCCCGTGTATCACTGCACGGCCCGTGTATCACTGCACGGCCCAAGACCGTGTAACTTACTGGAGCTGAGTTGGTATGTCTTGTATTGGCACAGAAGGTTACATGGGTCTCCAGGATTTACACGGGTCAAGTTACATGGCCCGTGTACTTTATTTCTTCCTCGGTTCTCTGGATTTCTTCTGGCAGAATGTTACACGGGTCCATGGTTGTGCTTACACGACCTGTGTACTTTGTATCAACAACACTTCGTAATCCTTCGACGTTTCCAAGCTTCCTTCCACACTTCTATGTTCTGGGACTTACCAAAACCTTGAAAAATGCAGCAAGAGTCAAATTAATGCAAATGCTGAAAATTTCTCCATTTAACACAATTATTTTAACAACTCTCTAAACATATGCCTAATAGATAGTTATACTTTAATCAACTGAATTAGGCATAAAGATACCCTAGAAACACTAAATGTGATGGAAGTAAAATTAATAAATTATGCACTTATCAAATGAGGAAGTACAAAAGGCAGTGAAGAGAAAGAGGAAATGGTATAAGAAATTACCTAAGTGTGATAATAATGAGGTATATAAACAGTACAAGATAGTAAAGAAAGAGGCAAAAAAGGAAGTTAGTCAAGTAAGAGTGCAGGCCTTTGAAAAGTTGAATGAGAAACTTAGAACTAAAGAATGGGAGAAAGATATTTTTAGATTAGCAAGGAAGAGAGAAAAGAAATGTCAAGATCTCAATCAAGTTAGGTGCATTAAGGATAAAGAAGGAAAAGTGTTGGTGAAAGATGAGGACATTAAAGAAAAATGGAGAAATTATTTTGATGATCTTTTTAATAATAGTCAAAATGGTAATAGCGTAAATATAGACTATAGAGCAATAGAAAAGAATATGAATTATACTAGAAAGATTAAATCTTTAGAAGTAAAGGAAGCACTTAAGAGAATGAAAGTAGATAAAGCCTGTCGACCCTATGGAATACCAATTGAAGTGTGGAAAGGTTTGGGAGATATGGGAGTGGCATAGTTAACTAAATTGTTTAATAAGATTCTAAGCTCAAAGAAAATGCCTGATGAATGGAGGAGGAGTATTTTAGTACCCATTTTTAAAAATAAGGGAGACATACAGAGTTATTCAAACTATAGGAGAATTAAACTCATGAGCCATACTATAAAGCTGTAGAAGAGAGCTATGGAACATTAACTACGTCATGATACTTCTATCTCTCCCAATCAATTTGGCTTCATTCCCGGTCATTCAACTATGGAAGCGATCTTTCTCATTAGAAGCTTGATGGAGAAATATAGAGATGTGAAGAAGAATCTACACATGGTTTTTATCGATTTTTCAAGAAATGTCTTATGGAGAGTGTTAGAACAAAAGAGGGTATCTATTAGGTACATACAAGTGTTGAAATGAAGGAGAAACTACTATTGTGCGCATAGTTGGAGGGGACACAAGAGATTTTCTTATCTCAGTTGGATTACACCAAGATTCAGCTTTAAGCCCTTACCTTTTTATATTAGTTTTAGATGAATTGATGAAACATATGCAAGAGAGTATCCCTTAGTGCATGATGTTTGCGGATGATATAGTTCTGATAGATAAGACGCGAGAAGGAGTCAATAGAAAGCTAGAGCTTTAAAGAAGTACTCTAAAGTCAAAGGGTTTTAAGTTAAGAAGAACGAAGACAGAATACATACATTTCAAGTTCAGTGAAGGCCAAACTGGAGATATGGAAGGAGTTAGTTTGGATGGAGTAGTACTATCCCAAAGTAATCACTTTAAATATCTCGGCTCAGTCTTTCAATTAGATGAGGGATGTGAGGAGGATGTTAGTCATAGGATTAAAGCCGAATGGTTGAAGTGGAGACGTGCCATGGGAGTTTTATGTGATCGCAAGATTCCCAACAAGTTGAAAGGTAAATTTTACCGTACAAACATACGACCGGCCATGTTATATGGTAGTGATTGTTGGGCACTGAAGGAGTCATATGTGTCTAAGATAAGAGTTACAGAGATGAGAATGTTAAGGTGGATGAGTGGCCATACTAGACTAGATAAAGTCTGTAACGGGAGTATTAGAGAAAAGGTAGGAGTGGTGCCAATTGAGAATAAATTGAGAGAAGGAAGATTGAGGTGGTTTGGTCATGTGAAGCGTAGACATGCGGAGGCTCCAGTTAGACAAGTAGAGTATATTAGGTTAGATGATAGAAAGAAAAGAAGGGGTAGACCTAAACTGACCTAAACATGACCTAGAAGAATTACACATTTCCGATGATTTAACCAAAAATTGTTTAGAGTAGAGAAAGAGAATCCATATAGCCTACCCTAAATTTTTGAGATAAAAGTTTAGTTGAATTGAGTTAAGTTGAGTATAAATAATGAAAGATATTCTCCCTCCCCTTCCTACATTTATATATATATAATAGATATATGAAAATCCTAATTTAATTAGACTTCTATGATACATGATACGGGAAATCTCTTCAAATTTTATAATAAAAATAAATCTAATACTTTAAACTATTTATAAATATCTATATGTGTTAATGTAACTAACTCATTCAACTTATGACAAAAATAATAATAATTACAATATAGGAGTCAAAATGGTTTATACTCGATTGCTGAATTGATCACGCATACTCATAGATTATGGGCTGTAACTCTTTCTTGATTCCTGGCATGCTGGGAGCATTAGAACATGTATTTCACTGGTTTTCCTTCTTTAAATTTTTTTGAATTGATATCTCACAAGTTTCAGAAATGTGAAGAGGTTTCCTAAAACCCTATTGCCTTTACTAGTACAATTAGTCATAAAAAGTAGTTAACTTTCCTCAATTAAAAAAAAAAAATGTCATGGTACGGTGGGAAGTCCTTGCCATCTTAACCATAAATATTTTTGAGGTACAACTTTAGAATTTTTGTCTTAAGCTAAACTTGGGCATTTTTATTTGGTTGTTTGAAAACGTAGGATTTGCTTAGTTATTGAAAACTACCAATAAAGAAATGCTTCTCTCAACATTTCCTTCTCCCCAAATCACCTTGATAAGCATGTTACAAAGTTATGGAAAAGAAACAATTTAAATACCTTTCTTTATAATAATGGTTACCATTTCCATAGTTTAATGTGTATGAAATGATATATGATAAAATTAAAAAAAGAAAATAATTCAAAATCTCAATTAGAATTTTTTGAAGTAAAATTGCATTCATATGGAGAGTAGAAGAATTGGTACGATTCTAGAACAAATGCCGATTGGATTCCTTATTCTTAAACTTTTTTGCAGG
The DNA here is from genome assembly GCF_030052815.1 of Hevea brasiliensis. NCBI lineage: Eukaryota > Viridiplantae > Streptophyta > Magnoliopsida > Malpighiales > Euphorbiaceae > Hevea > Hevea brasiliensis. Next base: position 100,328,853 of record NC_079493.1, read on the forward strand.
TCTATTTGCACCCTACTCCATGGTCTGTTGAATTTAGAGAATTAATTGTATCTCTCTTATAAGAAGAGTGGATTCTATGTAATTGGAGGCAAATTGTCATTCATCATGCTAGGAAATAAAAGTTGAAATTCTATTTAAAAGTATTTGATGATTTTTGTTTTTGTTCTATTAAGATATATTTTTTATTATAAATAAATTAGGATATCGTTAGGCATAGTTATTACGTTATAATAGGATTCTAATAATTTTTTTAATTTACTTATTTGCTATAGGATATTCTAATAGGAAAACAATTTCTTATCATTTAAATGTTTGGTAATGTGTTTTTTTTTTTTGAAATATTTTAATTACATAATTTTTTGGTATCATGATGATGAATGACTAAATTTAATTATCTATTAAAAATCAATATATTATGATAATATTATATTTTATAAAAATTAAATTATGAGTATGTATAAATAAATTAAAAAATTAAACAAATAATTAACTACCAAATTAAATTTTATTTTTTTCTAAATAATTAGCTAATTTAATTTCAGTTTTGTGACAATTTTAATATTTTCTCATAGTGACATTTTCTTTATAATTTTTTATTATGCAATTGAGTTGATTTTTACCTTTGTAAAAAAATTTTCAAATTTATTCAACTAATATATAATTTTACTCATTAATAGTTGTTATGCTTCTCAAAAAGAAAACAATAATTTCATTAACACAGTACAGAGTTATAGTCCAATTGTGTTTAGGACTAGCAAATTAAATATATAAGACAATTAAAAATATAAGCCTTCTTTAAGTAGAGTAAAATACAATTATGATAATTTAATATTATAATATGAAAATTAATTTATTATATGGCAATATATATTATATACAAAAAATTAATAAAAAATTATATATAAAAAAATAAATTATGAATATATACAAAAACTATAAATAACGTGCTTAGATAAAAACTAATTATTCTAAATATTTATAACCTTATAATATTAAATAATAAAATTTTTATTAAAATTTACTATTTAATTAAATAAATATGTGTATCTATATTGATAGATATATATAAAATTTTAATCTATTCAATGGCAAATATTTTATTTATTATAAATTTATGGCTATTTTTTAAATATATATTAGTAACATATAGTTTTTATATTTACACACTCTATTTTCAATAAAAAAAAATTTAAGTTTAATTAACTTTGATTTATAGTATGATTTTTTTTTCTTTTTTCACTTTATTTTTATGTCTTTTTTCTCCAATAGACAAAATCTATTTGTTAATATCCTTACGCGCATGAATATATTTTTTATTTTTTATATTTACACACTCTATTTCATATAGTAAGCTCAAGCTTAATTAACTTTGACTTTTAATGTGATTTTTTTTCTTCATTATATTTTTATGTCTTTTTTTTTCCTCCAACAGACAAAATCTATTTGTTAATATCCTTACATGCATGAATATATTTTTTATTTTTAATTTATTAGTCAATCTTGGTTAATTTGTTAATTTTGATCATAAAATTGTAAGAAAGTTTAATTATATTTTTACATATATTTATGTGAAAAGTTATGCCCTTTTCAACATTAATTTTAAATTATTATGTTTTAAATTTTTAAAATAATAAAAACGAAAGGAAGATACGAAAGGAAAAAAAAAACAATTTGACTATTTGAAAGTATTAATAATTTGACTACTTAATAATATTAATTATATAATTAATGTGAATTAATAAAAAATGCTTGATTAATTTGTAATGTATTTATAACATATATAATATAGTCTATAATTTAAAAATAAAAATACTTATTAAATGTATTAAATAATATATTAAAATTATTTGTATTAAACAATATGACAATATAAAATTTCAAGATATTAATTTATTGAAAATAAAAATTTTAAAATTATAATCCACTAAACTACAAAATATATGTTAAAAATTATCCTATTATAGGCAAATCAAATTTATTATTCTTAAAATTAAAATAAAAAAGTTTAAATAATTTAATTCAATGAGCTAACTTACATTTTTATTAACTTATTTTAATTTTTAAACATCTTCACTCATTTAAATTTTAAAAGCTTATTATTATATTATTTTTTATTAAAATAAATTTAAGTGTATAATTTCATTATTATTATATATAACACAAAACTTTTGTAAAAATATGATCTAATAAAAAATATAATAATTTTAAATTGATAAATATTTTATTTATATAGTTAACTGAAATAACATTAAAATTAATGTTTTAATTTAAATAATTAAATATAATATATATAATATTATGATAATATTATATTATATAAAAAAATAACAAAAAAATTATATATAAAAAATTAAATCACAAGAATGTATAATACAATGCTTATGTATTATTAAGTCTATGATGATGAAATCATATCGTTTCATTTGTAAATATTAGTTAAAACTTTTTAAAAAATAATTAAAAAAATATTTATTAATATCGTATTTTTAAATTTAAAGTTAAATAATATATTATCAAATATAAAATTATATTATTACTATTAAAATTTTATTTATTAACAATTGAAATAAATCTTAACTCTTTATTTAATATTTTTAGATTTTAACTGTAAAAATTCTATTTTATAATAAAAAATAATTTTAAACAAAATAATATTTTTTCAATTAAATTTTTAGCGAGGCTTGACAAAAAGTGAATTATTTTTAAAAAATTATGTTATGATATCAGCCATTGTTTTGCCAGAACAAGGCTAGTCAATGACTGGTGAAATCCCCCAAAACACCCCTTCTCTTTATTTTCTTCCCGATTTCACTCCTCTCATTTGTCTCTCCTTCTTTTACCCAATCAAAACTTATTCTAAGCCAAAACATTTTATTTAATTAATTTAAAAAATATCAAAAAATTTATAGGCCTCTAAAATAATTTTGAAGCACTTAAAATAATTTCATAAACGCTAGTTGGTTTTAAAATATTCAAACAAAAATAAAATATAATACTAGTATTTATGGAAAACAGTTTTCCATCTTAAATTAATAAAAAAAAAGTGATTTTATCAAAATTAATACATATTTCTCTAAATATATCATTAATAAATAAATTTTGATACATTATTTATAAAATATTACTAATGTTAGAAATATGATCCGGTCACTCATGTGAGTCAATCTGGATTTATTAAACTTAAGTCATGTGCATTATCAAAAGGTAGTAAAATCTAAAAGTCATGCACATTATCAAAGGATAAAAAAAATTTAAAAGTTATGTACATTGATTAAAAAATGTAACTCTCTTTAAAAATTACATGCATGAAATGATGCAATTTTTAGCCAAAAACCTTCATTCATTCTCCTCCTCTCTCTCCTCCTCCTTTGTCCAAAATGCACATAATATATATATATATATATATATATATATATATATAAACATTAAAATCCCATCAATTAAAACTTCAAATCAATAAATTCAACATCCAAAATTAACAAATAAATATTCTAACAAATCCAAAATCATATGTCAACCATTGCTAGCAATGCTTACCCAAATTTTTTAATTGGATAATTATTTCACTAGTAAGTGTTTATAAATAAAGGATATGGACCCATAAATTTACACTAAAAAAAAATGCATTTTTATGAGTATCTAACATCACCGGTAAAGAATATCACAATCCACCACACGAGTGTACAATTTCATAGCATTTCTATACTTTGTACTAACATATAAAAATGTTGCTTTAACTGGAGAAATATGCAACACATATTCTCATTTTCCTCTCCATGCAACATCTAAAATAGTTTGTGAACACCAAATCATAAAATATAAGGGAAATTTGTTAAAGAAACAAGAAGGCATCTCCATGCTTACCCAAATTTTGTTTGCAATAGAATTTATAAACTAACCGAAATTCAAGTAATATCACTATGGAATCTTAGAAATTTTCTTGCCATTACCATAAAAGAAAAAAATCAAACTAACAAATTTTAACAAATCCAAACCTTAATCATCAAATCAAACACTTTACACTTACAATTATAGGTACTTTGAATAAATGGAAAATAAAGTCATGCATGAGGACATGACAGAGGCTTTGTCAAGCAACAGTGAGGCTTCATTGATCGAGGAAGGAACCAAGGACAAGATGGGCTTCTTAACAAGGCTTCTTCGAGCGAGACCGATCCAAAGGAAGGAAAGGCATGGGTCTTCATCTTTAACAATTCTTCAAGTGCATGTGGCTCTGTGAGGGACTAAATGATATGAAGGCATGTAAAGACTTCGAAAATGACACAATTTGCAAGGGCGGGGATAAGGTGGTGGTGGTAGTGGGTGGTGGTGATGTGAAGGAGAATGAGAGAGAGAAGGGGACTTCTTCATCGACGTTAGATGCAGAGGAAAAGGGAGAGGAAGAAAATCGAGAATAATTAGATAAAAGGTAGTTAAATAATTTACTTTGTAAAATGATGTTAGGTAAGCTAGTTGACTGAAAAACCTGTAAAATCCAGTCACAATGACTTTAATGCTATTCAAATTAAAGGTTAATGAGTTTTATGAACTAAATTAAAATTCAATGATTTTTATAAAAATATTTATAAAGTTGAATAACTGCATGTAATATTCACCACAAAAGGTGTCACGATTCCTAAATAACCAAGTTTTTGTCCTAATTAATTATACAAGGAAAAACAAATAAACAAAATGTAAAGTATGTGCACTAAGTGGTGGTGCATTGGCTTTTGTTCTTAGCATCCTTAAAAGTCTCTCGCTTGATTCATTTGTGCAGCATTGGTTATTTTATGAATAAAGTACACGCTTAGATTGTAAATTAATTTGTACAGTTGATGTTATTCATATGATATATATAATAGACTAGTAAAATAAATATAGTGAAGATTAGTATTGCATGAATATGTGTTAGGATCCATGTATTTGAATCCATAAGTTGGGTCTATATTTTTCTTTAATTAATTATAAATATATAATCAAATAAACTCAAGTTAAAAGTTAAATTCAATGATAATAATAACTCCACTTAATTAATATTATGTTAAATTTAAATAATTGATAAGTTGAATCCAAATAATTAATGAATAATTTAGTGACTTTCAAAAGTGGGTAATATAAAAGCCAAATTGACTTCCTCTTAACCAGAAAGACAAATAGAGCTCTATGCAAGGATTTCAAGGTCATTCCGGGAGAGGCTTTAACAAGTCAACATCGGTTAGTGGTCTTGGATGTCAAGTTTAAAAACAATTCAAGTAAGGCTAGGAGAAATATTGTAGCTTGAAAAAAGTGGTGGGAGTTCAAAAGAGTAAAGCAAGTGAAGTTTAAAAATGAGCTTCTCAAGTCCGAAGCACGGAGGCTGGGTGTGGAGGCCAATGGTATGTGGATACAGATGGCATCAAAGATTAGAGAAGTAGCTAAAAAAGTACTTAGAAAGTCTAGAGGACATGGACCACCCTCAAAAGAGATATGGTGGTGGAATAAGGAAGTACAAAAAGAGTGAAAAGAAAGAGGGAATGGTATAAGAAATTATCTAAGTGTGATAATAATGAGTCGTATAAACAGTACAAAATAGCAAAGAAAGAGGTAAAAGAGGTAGTTAGTCAAGCAAAAGTGCAGACCTTTGAAAAGTTATATGATAAACTTGGAACTAAAGAAAGGGAGAAAGATATTTACAGATGAGCAAGGAGGAGAGAAAAAAGTTGTCAAGATCTCAATCAAGTTAAGTGCATTAAGGATAAAGAAGGAAAAGTGTTGGTGAAAGATGAGGACATTAAAGAAAGATGGAGAAAATATTTTAATGATCTCTTTAATAATAGTCAAAGTAGTAATAGCGTGAATATAAACTATAGAGCAATAGAAAAGAATGTCAATTATACTAGAAGGATTAGACCTTTAGAAGTAGAGGAAGCACTTCAGAGAATGAAAGTAGGTAAAGCCTGTGGTGGAATACCAATTGAAGTGTAGAAGTGTTTGGACGATATGGGAGTGGTATGGTTAACTAAATTGTTTAATAAGATTCTAAACTCAAAGAAAATGCTTGATGAATGGAGAATGAGTATTTTAGTATTTTTTTTTTAAATAAGAAAGAGATACAGAGTTGCTCAAACTATAGGAAAATTATACTCACGAGCCATACTATGAAGCTGTGGAAGAGAGTTATGGAACATCGACTGTGTCATGACACTTCTATCTTTTCCAATCAATTTGGCTTCATGCCTGGTTGTTCAACTATGGAAGCGATCTTTCTTATTAGAAGCTTGATGGAGAAATATAGAAACGCAAAGAAGGATCTACACATAGTTTTTATCGATTTAGAGAAGGCTTATGATAGTGTTCCAAGAGATGTCTTATGGAGAGTGTTAGAATAAAAGAGGGTATCTATTAGGTACACACAAGTGTTGAAAGATATGTATGAAGAAGCAACTGCTATTGTGCGCACAGTGGGAGGGGACACAAGAGATTTTCCTATCTCAGTTGGATTACACCAAGGTTCAGCTGTAAGCCCTTACCTTTTTACATTAGTTCTAGATGAATTGACAAAGCATATACAAGAGAGTATCCCTTGGTGTATGATATTTGCGGATGATATAGTTTTGATAGATGAAACGCGAGATGGAGTCAATAGAAAGCTAGAGCTTTGGAGAAGTACTTTAGAGTCAAAGGGTTTTAAGTTAAGCAGAACAAAGACATAATACATGCATTGCAAGTTCAGTGAAGGCCGAACTAGTGATAGGGAATGAGTTAATTTGGATGGAGTGATATTTCCCCAAAGTAATCACTTTAAATATCTCGGCTTAATCCTTCAAGTAGATGAGGGATGTGAGGGGGATGCTAGTTATAGGATTAAAGCCGGATGGTTGAAGTGGAGACGTGACATGAGAGTTTTATGTGATCGCAAGATTCCCAATAAGTTGAAAGGAAAATTTTATTATACAGTCATACGATCAACCATGTGATATGGTAGTGAGTGTTGGGCAATGAAGGAGTCGTATGTGTCTAAGATAAGAGTTGCGGAGATGAGAATATTAAGGTGGATGAGTGACCATACTAGACTAGATAAAATCCATAATAAGAGTATTAGAGAAAAGGTAGGAGTGGTGCCAATTGAGGATAAGTTGAGAGAAGGGAAATTGAGGTGGTTTGGTCATGTGAAGCGTAGATATACGGAGGCTTCAGTTAGATAAGTATAGCACATTGGGTTAGAGGACAGAAAGAAAAAAAGGGGTAAACCTAAATTAACTTGGAGGATAGTAGTACAACATGACCTAGAAATATTACACATTTCCAAGGATTTAACCCAAAATAGTTTAGAGTAGAGAAAAAGAATCCATATAGCGGACCCCATATAATTTTTGGAATAAAAATTTAGTTGAGTTGAGTTGATTTGAGTTAAGTTGATGATATTTATAAATTAAATTGAATCAATAAGTTGTATTAGTTAAATTAATAACCAATATAATAATTGATTATATTTATTCTTTTTTAATTTACTTTAATGCCTTAATTCTTCAATTTATATTGTATAAAGCAGACTTCTTTTCAATTATTTATGATGTAATTTTATTATTTTCTTAATAAAAGTGGCATCTTTTACATAAAAAAATTTATTAGAAAATTTTTAAAAACTAACTTGACTTATTTAAGTTAAATTAATTTTTATATTTATTTAATTTTAATCGAAATTTAAAATCAAATAACTCAAAGTCCTGAGACGAATTTAGACTGCTTTATACATTATTATTTAACAGGCGTAAGAGCAATTAGCGGCGGTACTAATTGAAATATGGTGGGTCGGTTTGACTTTAAGAAGAAAAGACTGCTTTTTGATTCGTGGGACATTACGGGCTGGCATTTCTTTTGGTAGACTAGACAAGACCTGATCTTAGCCCAATTTCATTCTTGTAGGCTCAAAAACTTGCCACGCTCATGAAACAGAGAGGAAATTTATCAGTATTTTGATTGATCATGAACGGAGGCGCAAAGATTTGTTTGATACTGACGTCAATTACACTTCTTCGGGAGGCAAAAACCAACTGAACTCCTGAAAAATTTATTATTTACATACAAATGATTCAAGAGGGAGCCAGAAAATTTTCATTAATTTGAGAGTATATATTGTGTTATCAAATCAAATAGAATTTTGGCTAACTATTTTTTAATTATTTTTGAAGTACTAATTAAATTAAACCAAAATTAAGAAAAAAAATAAATTTAATTAAAATAGAAAATATTCAATTAATTATTGCTATAATTAAACTAACTGAAAAATATAATATATTTTATATTATTAATTAATTATTAAAAATATATTTATAATCAACTTATATTTATAAAAACCAAAAAATATTTATTATTAATAAAGAATAATTATAAATTAAATATTATTAATAAAATTATAAAAAAGTCAACATCAAAGAATTACACCAAAACTTGTATAAAATTCATAATTAACACAAAAATACCTAGATTATATGGCATAATAACATAAAATTAAAAAATAATAATCATTAAATCTAAAAAGATATAAAAAATTAGAGATTAGAAAAACAATGTCACGACCCAACCTATGGGCCGGACCGGCACTAGGACCTGGGCCAGCCTAAAGCCCCCGAGGCCCGTAGTAAGCCTAACTGTTCATTTACCCAATGCTGAGGCCCATTTGGGCCCAATTTCAAGAAAACAAACGGACAGAGTCCGGCCATAAAATGGACTTACCAACGGGAGTTTTCACTCACCCGACCAGAAACACAATATATAGTCAATTGGGGAGCTCAGCTCACCCTCCACATACTCATCAACATAATAATAAATGGGAGCTCAGCTCCCTCATCCAATCCATCAAACATGCATATCATTATACGTTTACAGGTCCAACATGATAATAATATTACAGACCAAATTCAAATAATTACTGCTAACACATGCGGAAATTCTAGGAGTAAATAAAATTACACAAATATCGATAAACAACCTGCGAAGTATAAAAGCAGGTTAACCCAGAATAAAATATCCTCCTGCGGCCTGTAAAAATTTTTGAACAGGAGTGAGCGTTCGACTCAGAGAGTAAAATATCAATTTTAACCATAATCTCTATAACTATCTGTAACTAATGCACCCTGTAGAGTGAAATGCAACATCAACATCATATTCACATCATAGCATCAAAAAGGTAATTTGGAGCACTCACGCACCCTGTAACATCAATCATAATATATGGGAGCTGATCCCCTATACAGCTCTCTTAAATCCAACCTGGTGCCAGCGAAGAACTCAGCTCGGACTTCCACTTAAATACCAAATCGGGGTCCCAGCGAAGAACTCAAGCCGTGTCTACCCCGAAGGACCGGGTCCCAGCGAAGAACTCAAGCCGTGTCTACCCGTCCTATCCATAGTCCACACCACATCACACGCACGCCAACGCACGCACACTGCTCCAAATTACCACAACAACATACATGGCACTTTAACATTTATCAATGCATCAAAAATCGTGCCTAGAGTTTAACTACATAAATATATGCATATAAGTGATGCATGGGCATGCTGAACATATAATAATATCGAAATTACAATTAAAATTAATATTTTACTCACAAATTTGACGACAAATTCATGGCGGGCGGAGGAAGAAGGTCGTCCCGGCTCACACGACAATTACATTACATCTATTTAATAAATTTGACTCAATACAAACAAAGAAAAGATCAAGCACGTCCCAGTCGTAGAAAATCCGTGAGTCTCCCTATACCTAGGACCTACCCAACTTTGCAAAAGGGCAAAAAAACGCACTTCTATAGTCACAATCCATATATCAGCTCAATCATATCACACAGCCCTCCCGCCCATCAAATCAATCATCCATCACAATACGCAAAATTTCAATTTAGTCCTTATTATTGATCATTTTTGCAAAAACTGCCCAAACAAGCTCTAAAAATTCTAAAATTTTGCCCCGCGGTCCTTAATAATATTATAAGGCTATTGCAAAATGAATTGTAATTTTCTAATCACCCATGAATATTTTATTCAAGAATTTTACTCGATTCCATAAGTTTCCAACAGCTAACATATTCCTAATTCAACCCAATTAAATATTCACATATTTAAACCTCCATCCTCAAGCTTCAACCAATTATATAAAATTTAATTATCTTAATTTCAATTAATCTTATATGCCCACATGCTAAAAATATAACTAAAATCCATCCATATTTCTCAAAAATATTCTACGATCACCCAAAAATTCAACTAACACCATAGAATATCTCCAAATAATTTTACTTTCATCATATATTTTTCTTAGAATTTTTCTCCAATTTTTCCTGTTTAAGAAACGCTGTATTTATGCTCCACAGACAGAGAAATAATAAAAATTGTCTTACCCGAAGTTTATCTGTGTCTCAAAATTTCAAAAATTTATGAGGAAGCCTCTGAAGTTGAACAATCTCCATAGCTCACTGCCATCACGGCACCACCGCCACGGTGGCGGCCGTCACCGCGACATTTGCGGATCTGATCATACCACCATGTTACTCTCCTCTTCCTCAGTCCATATGTGGTCTCGGATCGTCGATCCAACGGTCGGATCGTCGTAGATCCGAAAAAGCTTGAAAAATCCAAACTTCTCTCCTCCATATCTCACTCATCCGACCTCCATTTGCTTCAAAATTGGTGTCAAAAGAAAGCTCTCGAACAAGCTTTCCAACGCCACCGAATCGCCTCGATCGGACGTCGGACGGCCGGAATCGCGCGGAAAGTCGCCGCCATCGTGCGCGCGTTTTCTCTCTCCTCTCCCTCTCTTGCCGCCGTTTCGGTGGTCTTGGTGGTCGCCGAGGGTCGCCGCCGGTGGGGAGCTGCTTGGGACGTCGCCCGGCCGTCACCGGAGAAAGGAAGAAGAAGAAGAAGAAAGGGAAGGAGAGGGAAAGAAGAGAAATGGGGGGGGGGTCCTCCTCCCGTTTTTCTTTTGAATTTTTTTTTTTTTTTTTTTTTTTTATAAATGAGTCACTGTGGATGCTGGGAAAACCCACTGTCACACGCCAATTCCCATCAATCAATTTTTTTTTTTTTTTTTTTTTTTTTAAGGGTTGTTACATTCTTCCCCCCTTAAGAAAAATTCGTCCTCGAATTTTCGAATAAACCAGAGATATGGAAAAGAAGATTATCAGAACAAGTGCAATAATTACTCCTCCAGCTATGCAGAGATTGGTAAAACATTTATTCTTCAAACTCTTTGTACATTATATATGACATTCTATTACTCTCTTATTCTACTATGGTGTCCTATTTGTCATCATCTCTTTCCAGAGATGCTCTTATCTCTTGGCTATTCATTGACCATTCTTCTGACACTTCAGGTATTCATTATAACTCTATTACTCTCGACTTGATATCTGATAACTTTAATTAACCTTGGCGCTTACCTCACTTTTATTACGCCCTAACGTGTCTCTTGGTGACTTCAGTCATCATTCCTTTGTTTTAATAATCTCTGTTTTCCCCAATGACATAACTTATGTTCCTTATTCCATGGTATCCTATGAGTAGCTTTCCTGTAGCACCTAATCTAGGCATCTTGTTCGAGATCTTTACTCTTCCTATGACTTCAATGGTCAATACCTATAAATCTTCTCCTCCCATGATACTTCAAAATTTTAATCTCTTTTGTGTCATTACTAAGGTACTTAGACCAACCTCTATCGATCTTATGTAACTAGTCAGGTAGAGTCTCCTCCAAGGGCCAAGTGTATCATTTATCAATATTGGAAAGTAAACTGGGTCTCTCCTTCTAGGTAACAAAAGTGTTTATATTCTCTGACAACTCAACCCATGCGACTTATCAATTTTCACTCCTTCTCTGGAATATAAATATCTAGACTTCTTCCTATAGCTTCTTAGTATGTGGCCTACTTCTGACACATTGGCACTCAGATTGAGGCTCTACTACTCCTTTAATCTATCATCTCATAATAACTTGTTTTAAACATCTCTTAGTGTGTTCCTAGCATACCTATTCTTCCTTATCCTCATCATTATAACTAGTTCTACCGAGCTTTCTTCCTGTCCTTTGGATCTTATCCACTTCCTTTTTCCTATTTCTAGTATTGTCGATATCTTTTCAACCTGCTGTACTTATTCTTGAACCTTTGTTTTCTCTCATTCTTATACTTTATCCTTCAAGGATGTCCATCCCATCATCAACTTCAACTTTCATTTTATTTCTTAGTCTTATCTTGATTACTAGTTCTATTACTTCGAGAATTCTAACCTTACAATTTACTCCTATCGGCACATTCTTCACCCTTTGTAACACTTATAATTAACCATAGAAAATTCTTTTTGTATCCCCTTTTTCCAACTTAACTATCAGAACATTATCATTCTCTACCAAATTTCGAGGGAAATTGCTCATCCCGATGGATAGGAGCCCTTGAAACTATAAGTTCCATCTGAACTAACACGGCTGTGGGAAATGTGTGCCATGCCTTAATTCTAAACAAAATACTTCATGTGTTCATTCTCCTTAATATAATCACATATACTGCCTATAACTTTCCAAACTTCAGCCTCAACTTTTCCCATTAGAAACAATTTCATCTATTGAAACTCATCCATAAATAGTACTTCCTCTAGCTCATAATTTAAAATGATTGCAAACCTTGGTAGCTAACTCCATTTGACTCCTGTCATTACTCTGATCATCCTTTCATACTTAACACTAGGTATGTACTTACTGTCATTCTCATATCAAGAAATTGTGTAAGAATTGGTGCCTACCAAACTCTCAAATAACTCGGTCTCCTTGACTCAGTCTCCGTTCCTTATATAACCCTCTTATATTCAACTACGCTCGATTGTCCATATAATAATGTTTAATCTATGTTTCTTGGTCTTTCTCTTCAAATTTCATCATCTCTTACCTATACGATATCATCTGCATGAACACTTTACCGTACCATTGTCCTTCCTGACATAATATTTTATAATTTATTAACTTTACTTATACTCGACCAATGATTCATATCTATCATCGTTTATATTGTGCCCTTAACTTTTGTTGATTCCTGAAAGATTTCTCTCACTAATAAATTCTTCCATCACTAATTCCACCCTTATCTATGGTCATTAATTTGATCCTTGAACTTTCTAGTAATTTATTACCATCCATACTTGTCACTTTTCATTCTACCCCTACTGTTGTTCTGTCGTTATTGCTTCACTGCAAAGTGATTCTGTTGATCACACTAAAAATGTTTGCCTGACATTCATAACGAACCTCTAACTACCTTCTCACTATCTCAAAAGTCTAACCTAAAACTTATGTGTCATTATCTATAATTCTTTCCACTCATCATACCTATTTGATCCCGTAGACTGACTTTTATTCAACTTACTATTTACTAACTTCTTTTTCTCTACCTAATTAGGTAGTCCTCAATATCATCGCATACCGTCTACTTTTTGCTCATTATTATTGTATTCCTCGCCTAATCTTCTTGATACTGTTAACAAGTTAAAAGAATCTTGCCCCATCACTATCCAATTCACTTTAGAAATAGGGAATAAATAAAGTATGATCCAATCATGTAACTCCAAGCTCTATATTTTAGCCCCTATCACAATCTCAACTACATCATGCTATGAGTATCACATTACTAGATTCCACACCTCTATCACTATTCTCACTAATATGGTCCCATTTTGAGTTCTCCATCCTTGTCATTCTCCTTGCCAAGAATAACACTGAGTCTACCCTATATCTTAACTTTATTCCATTTATTACGCGCCCTTCAGATTGTCCTTTCATTCATTTCCTTTGTCTTACCCAAAATACAGCTTGACTATTCTATCTCTGGTTTCATTCTTCTTCCTAACATGACAGCTGTACTTGCTGACTATATCTTTCAGAGTCTCTACCGCGTTATCACATATCTGTGCTACTCAGATTTGGTCCTTTGACCACTCTAGCTGGTATTCCCACTGGCATTTAGATTATATTGCATCTGCAATCAATTGTCCAAACTTTCGTTCTGTACTTTTTCTATCCATTGGCCTTCTATAATTTATCTTTGCTAATTTATTTCTCTTAACACTATTATAATTAGATTATACTATTATTTTGATCAATATGAAGTTAGAAAAGAACTCAGGAAATTGCGGTCATACCTTTATCGTATGATTTCTATTCTTATCCTTTAGCTTACATAATACCTTTACTACCTCGAGAACTGATTCTGCAGTAATTTTATTTATTTATTTATTATTATTATTATTTTTCATGTTTACTCAATTAGCCAAAACTTAAGATTTCGGGCACCCAAACCCGTCATCCAATTCAAAGGATTTACATCCATCGTGATCTGATTATATATGATTCCTATAATGAAACTTGTATCCTCTGCAGGATACCCGAGCCAACTACTCTCTACCACACTCTACAGTCCCATCTAGAACACTATTCCATAAGTCATCATTATCAATAATAACCTTTGATCCCTTCTGAAAAGATAGGACTATATCCTAACTTGCAGCAACAAAGGTACTACATTTACCACATTGCCAGAATCATGTCAACTTAATGACTCTTTTATCATATCATAGCTCTAAAAATCATCAATTCATAGTTTCGACCTTCTCTAGGTAGTAGGGTTGTACTTTATTCCATACTGATACACAAAAGGTATACTATTCTCACTCTATAAGTGTCACCTTTACCTTGCAACTAATCCGAAACCTCTGGTCTGATGGCAACTCTTGATGCAACTCTAGCTCATGCTAGGGTAACTGAGTCACTGACTCTAGTTACCACCCAACTGTGACCTTTCGATATTCTAGCTCTAGACTCTTAACCAGGAGTTCCCAACTCCTCTGCAGATATAGAACTCTGTTCTGGCATAATTGTACCAAAACAGAAGCCATCCGCAAACACCCTCATTATGGAGCACCATGGGGATGCACGCAGCTCTACACAATAATCTCATGTCTGCATCAGATCTGCAGCTTACAGAGCAGACATCGAGAACATTGTATAGTTACTACGATACGTCCTGACCGACTAGGTCTCCTAATTTCTTATCTCTCTTGAATCTTCTATTATCATAACTTATTCGACTGGTTACCCATCGATGATCGCCAAAGCGGTATCCTCATCTTTATCTAGGGCAACTGTACTTTCAAGACTCACCTTTATGTACTCGTGCCTTGCACGAAATGGGCACACCATTTAAACCCATACAGACAGAAACATAGCATTTCTTGGAGTACGTATCCTCATGATAGACCTCAACATGTCTGCTAACTCTATTTCACATTTCTATGTACTCCACGAAAATCAAGACACTAACTGAGGTACTTTTATGTTTCCCGAGGTATAACGCAGAATCTAGAAACAAAGAATTACAGAAAAGACAAAACAGAATCCTATACTCCGCATGTAACATCCTAACAAGACTCCTTTTACACTCCCAAGTATATTCTTTCCCATGAATCTAGAGCCTAAGCTCTGATACCACATTTGTCACGACCCAACCTATGGGCCGGACCGGCACTAGGACCTGGGCTAGCCTAAAGCCCCCGAGGCCCGTAGTAAGCCTAACTGTTCATTTACCCAATGCTGAGGCCCATTTGGGCCCAATTTCAAGAAAACAAACGGACAGAGTCCGGCCATAAAATGGACTTACCAACGGGGAGTTTTCGACTCACCCGACCTGTAAACACAATATATAGTCAATTGGGGAGCTCAGCTCACCCTCCACATACTCATCAACATAATAATAAATGGGAGCTCAGCTCCCTCATCCAATCCATCAAACATGCATATCATTATACGTTTACAGGTCCAACATGATAATAATATTACAGACCAAATTCAAATAATTACTGCTAACACATGCGGAAATTCTAGGAGTAAATAAAATTACACAAATATCGATAAACAACCTGCGAAGTATAAAAGCAGGTTAACCCAGAATAAAATATCCTCCTGTGGCCTGTAAAAATTTTTGAACAGGAGTGAGCGTTCGACTCAGAGAGTAAAATATCAATTTTAACCATAATCTCTATAACTATCTGTAACTAATGCACCCTGTAGAGTGAAATGCAACATCAACATCATATTCACATCATAGCATCAAAAGGTAATTTGGAGCACTCACGCACCTGTAACATCAATCATAATATATGGGAGCCGATCCCTATACGCCTCTCTTAAATCCAACTCAGTGCGTGAAGAACTCACTTCGGACTTCCACTTAAATACCAAATCGGGGTCCCTGAAGAACTCAAGCCGTGTCTACCCGAAGGACCGGGTCCCATGAAGAACTCAAGCCGTGTCTACCCGTCCTATCCATAGTCCACACCACATCACACGCACGCCAACGCACACCGCTCCAAATTACCACAACAACATACATGGCACTTTAACATTTATCAATGCATCAAAAATCGTGCCTAGAGTTTAACTACATAAATATATGCATATAAGTGATGCATGGGCATCTTTGAACATATAATAATATCGAAATTACAATTAAAATTAATATTTTACTCACAAACTTGACGACAAATTATCGTGGCGGTGGAGGAAGAAGGTCATCCGCCACACGACAATTACTTTACATCTATTTAATAAATTTGACTCAATACAAACAAAGAAAAAGATCAAGACGTCCTAAGTCGTGTAGAAAATCCGCAGAGTCTCCCTATACCTAGGACCTACCCAACCCGCAAAAGGGCAAAAACGCACTTCTATATTCACAATCCATATATCAGCTCAATCATATCACACAGCTCTCCCGCCCATCAAATCAATCATCCATCACAATACGCAAAATTTCAATTTAGTCCTTATTATTGATCATTTTTGCAAAATCGCCAAACAAGCTCTAAAAATTCTAAAATTTTGCCTTGATCCTTAATAATATTATAAGGCTATTGCAAAATGAATTGTAATTTTCTAATCACCCATGAATATTTTATTCAAGAATTTTACTCGATTCCATAAGTTTCCAACAGCTAACATATTCCTAATTCAACCCAATTAAATATTCACATATTTAAACCTCCATCCTCAAGCTTCAACCAATTATATAAAATTTAATTATCTTAATTTCAATTAATCTTATATGCCCACATGCTAAAAATATAACTAAAATCCATCCATATTTCTCAAAAATATTCTACGATCACCCAAAAATTCAACTAACACCATAGAATATCTCCAAATAATTTTACTTTCATCATATATTTTTCTTAGAATTTTTCTCCAATTTTTCCTGTTTAAGAAACACTGTATTTATGCTCCATAGACAGAGAAATAATAAAAATTGTCTTACCCGAAGTTTATCTGTGTCTCAAAAATTCCAAAAATTTATGAGGAAGCCTCTGGAAGTTGAACCATCTCCATAGCTCACCGGGCCACCGCCGGCACCACCGCGCACGGTGGCCGGCCGCCGGTCACCGGCGACATTTGCCGGATCTGATCATACCACCATGTTCCTCTCCTCTTCCTCAGTCCATATGTGGTCTCGGATCGTCGATCCAACGGTCGGATCGTCGTAGATCTGACGAAAAAGCTTGAAAAACCCGAAACTTCTCTCCTCCATATCTCACTCATCCGACCTCCATTTGCTTCAAAATTGGTGTCAAAAGAAAGCTCTCGGAACAAGCTTTCCAACGCCACCGGAATCGCCTCGATCGGACGTCGGACGAAGCCGGAATCGCGCCGGAAAGCCGCTGCCCACTGTGCGCGCGTTTTCTCTCTCCTCTCCCTCTCTTGCCGCCGTTTCTGGTGGTCTTGGTGGTCGCCGGCCGGTGGGGAGCTGCTTGGGACGTCGCCGGCCGGTCACCGGAGAAAGGAAGAAGAAGAAGAAGAAAGGGAAGGAGAGGGAAAGAAGAGAAATGGGAGGGGGTCCTCCTCCCGTTTTTCTTTTGAATTTTTTTTTTTTTTTTTTTTTAAATGGCTGCTGTGACAGTGGGAAAACCCACTGTCACACGCCAATTCCCATCAATCAATTTTTTTTTTTTTTTTTTTTTTTTTTTTTAAGGTTGTTACAAACAATAAAGCAAACATATTGATAAAAATAAAAGCATATTTAAGTTAATCAATTCAAAATTTTTATGAGAATTGATATCACTAATTTTGTTTACTTGTACAGATATAAATAAAAAAATTTTAAAATTTGAATGATATAAAAAATAAAAAGATAAATAAAACAAAAGATAAATTTTTTTTTTGTTATATTGTACCCATATAAGGCAGTGACAGATGTAGAAATTTTAAAGAATTCAATTAAAATATGTGATTTATAAAATTAATATATATGAAATAAATATAAGTTAAAAAAGAGAATTTCTTACAACAGGTAATAACTTATTACAATTAAATTATAATAATAAAAAATAATCTCTTTAATTTTTTTAATAAAATAAACTTGCTAAAAATTAAATGAAATTACTGTAAATTCAAAATAAAATAAATATTAAATATTATAAATTACTAGACATAAAATATATTTATGGAATAAAAATTAAAAATATCTCAAATTAACTATCGCTTCACTTGATGGCTTTAGCTTTTAGATAACATTGTTGTAAACGCTTGAAAATCCTTTGTATAGCTGCACATCATAGGTAATAGATTAGCTAGGACGATGAGGACAAGGGGAAAATCTTCATATTTACGCAATATTTCTTCATTCATTAATTAAGCCATCGTCCAGAATTGGGGTTGTCTTTTTCAAGAGCAACAACCAACTTTGATTAATCGTTGGAGCTGCAAAATAAATATCTTACAGCGAAGGAAGTAGAGCCAGCTCCACCCACAATAGGCCAAGACCCAGACCATGATTCAAGCTCTAAGCCTTTTATGAGGGGTCTCTTTCCTGCTGGTTTAAGATT
Source organism: Hevea brasiliensis (assembly GCF_030052815.1). NCBI lineage: Eukaryota > Viridiplantae > Streptophyta > Magnoliopsida > Malpighiales > Euphorbiaceae > Hevea > Hevea brasiliensis. Next base: position 100,347,747 of record NC_079493.1, read on the forward strand.
TTTTTATTTATTTATTTTTTAAATGAAGAAACTACTAAAAGTGGAGGGGTAACTCCTAATTAACTACTATACATAGCGACTCTCTTAGTGGTTACTAAGTTTTGATAATATTAGTTATTATAATAATTATTAACTATTTTAGTAGTCGTCAACTATTTCATTAGTTATTAATTACTTATATAGTGATTTAAATAGCTATTGCCTTAGCTATTAAATGTAAAAATATGGTGGTATTATTTTTTTTTATCATATTCAAAATACTAAATATTTCTTTAAAAGTTAAGAGGATAATATTTTATGACTCTTTAACTTTTAAATATTAGTATTAATAATTATGTCACTGAAAGGTATAAATAAGAGAGTTAGTGTTTTGACAATGAAAATCACTTTAAAAGCGATTGAAGAAGAAGGGCAAGAGTATAAAAGGCAAGTAAAAAAAATGCAACATAGGTTACCGGCTTTTTTCAGCAACAAAGAAGTGCATGCGTGTGTGTCACTTGAGACGCCAAAAACATGAAAGCATGCGTGTGCGGTTATATTTGGCAAGTGAAAGAGCAAAAGCTTTGGTGTTTTCTTTTGTCTTGGTTTCTCTTGGCTGTGAGCAAGTGTTTACTTTTGCCAAGACCAGAATATTGAGCTTATATTCTTGGTAACAAAAGGGTTGTTGCTTAGGTGACAAATTGTGGTGCACTTGGAGGTATATTTTTGCTTCTTTCTTTCTCAAGTATTGCTTAGTCATACACTGTAGGAAAGGTAACTCTTAGAATTGTGATTTAAATACATGGTTCATTTACTAGTGATATAAGAGTATTTAGGCTTTGCATGTATGTTAGAAAACATGTTCCCTAGGTATAATATGCTAATAACATTGATATCGAGCCTTAATTCTTATTTTTGCCTAGTTTATATATCATGTTTAATGTAAATGAAACATGCTTGGATGATTAGGATAGCTTCTACCACGATTATATGTAATTTTTTAATTTTAAAAAATTAATCACGAGGTATATTTTGAGGCTTAATTTCTATGTATAGAAATCCTTTAAATCTAATTTTTGTACCAAATAAAAGTAGAGTGATTATATCATTTGTGTAGCTTGTGTAAGAATTAAGAAACTTTTTCTAAATAAAAAAAAATTATTCAAAATTTATTTTACATAGCTAAATAAAATTTAATAATAATTTTAAAATTACACATCTATTATAAGAAATGCTTCTTATAATAGATAGTGAAAGACCTAACATTTAAATTTAGAGGGACTAGTGATAAATGCAATATTTAAATTTAGCTATTTTATATTTAAATTTAGGAATATGTGATGTATATAAGCTTGTGTAAGAATTAAGAAACTTTTTCTAAATAAAAAAAAATTATTCAAAATTTATTTTACATAGCTAAATAAAATTTAATAATAATTTTAAAATTACACATCTATTATAAGAAATGCTTCTTATAATAGATAGTGAAAGACCTAACATTTAAATTTAGAGGGACTAGTGATAAATGCAATATTTAAATTTAGCTATTTTATATTTAAATTTAGGAATATGTGATGTATATAATATGTGGTGTATCGTAACATTTATGCGTAGATGTTTTTGGCTGTACTTATTATTTAGTCTTTTTAAAATTATTTTTAATTATCTAAGAGGAAATTTTAAAAATAGGTTATTAATTTTTTAATTTAGTTAAATTAATAAAGAATTAAATTTAAAACTTATTAATTTTTTTAATTTATTCAAATGAAATAATAAAAAAATTTAATATTTTAAAATTTGGTTAAAATATTTTTTAAAGGAACCAAATATGAGAATGTATTAAAAATTAATGTATTCTTAATTAAAAATTAATGTATTCTTAATTAAAAATTAAGATTTTAGGGATAATAGAAATGAAAAAGAAAATACTTCATGCTATTCCATCACACACACAGATATGCTCAAATCTTAAAAGAGAAATTAAATAATCAGCAGTCATCAACCAATCATATTATATAATTGACTTTAATTGCATTCAAAAATAAATATTTCTGTACTGTACAGCTTATTTTAATGGAAATAATAAAATATTTAAAAAACACGTTTTTTTTTTCAACATGGAAATGATGAAATCTCCAGCCACAATACAGCTCTCTGCACCCTTTTATTTCCTTTTCATGATTGCTGTCATCAGGAAATTGGAATGTCCCAGAAATTCAATTGAACTTTCCGCGTAAATCCCATTCCCATCACTGCCGTTGACTTCCCCCGTGGGTTCATCAATGAAAACACATCTCAGCCGTTGGATTGTCCTAATTTGCTGTGTTCTGTTCTTTAGCGGATGGCCACATGGATTGTCCGTGTGTCGCGTCAGTAATCACGGACCTTGCGCCATCGTCCAGCCGATGCATGTGAAATCAAATGAACCACGCGGTTCTCCAGTTTGCTATTGTCTACTCCTCACCCCCATCGTAACGGAAGTATTTCTCGTCGCTAAATTGGAAAGTTCTAACACGGTAAGATCTCATTGGTTCAATTTTAATTTTATGGGGAGCACTCCACCGTTTTTCTTGGACCCCACACACTACGCAACCGACATCGCAGCTTAATTTCTTGATTTTCTTTCCATTTTTATTTTTATTTTTTTATGTTTTCTGGTTCAATTTGGAATTTTTTATTTTTTAAACTGTATCTTTCCTCCTTTGGATTGCCACATTTAATGAGTCAAGACCTATATATAAATTCATTGGTCACCACTTCCATTATATTTTCAAGTGTCCCTTCCTCTTCTATTTCTATTCATTTTTTTCCTGCATCGTATCTCCAATTCTTGTAAACTTGTGGAAGCTAGCTCTTCATCTTCGCGATGAGTGCTCTAATAAATTGGCAGCTACTTCTACTTGGTTTGTTTTGTCATTGCAGTTTCATTACTGTTCTTGCCGAGGATCCGTACAGATTCTTCGACTGGAATGTTACTTACGGCGACATTTATCCACTCGGCGTAAAACAGCAGGCATGTTAATTAGCTGCATTTTTTCTTGCATTAATTTTATGGGCATTATCAATAAGCTTGGAGATTTCAAGCTTGAATAATCGAAGCTGAATATGCTAAAAATTATTTTATGGGTATTATTTCATCTAAAAATGATTATTTATTTTCTGTTTGCAGGGTATTCTTATTAATGGACAATTTCCAGGGCCTGATATTTACTCTGTCACCAATAACAATCTTATTATTAATGTGCATAATAGCTTGCCGGAGCCTTTTCTTATTTCATGGTAAGAATTTTGTTTCTGTGTATTGCCATTCTTATAAGTTGCGGTCAACATAATTGTTTATTTCATGAAAGAATAATGTATTATTGTATATTATTTAACTAATTAATTGAGCATAGATTATTAACCAGAGTTAAAAATGGTTATTCTAATTAAATATAATATGGGATTAATTGATATAGTGAATAAATAGTAGCACACTAAGACAGGAAGGGAGAAGTGTTTTGGCTTTATCAAATTGAACCCATTTCAAGCAGCCTCATTATTAGTGTGATGTGTTAATTTGAAGTTTACACGGTTTGCCGACTAAACAATAAGGAGGAAATTTCTTATCAATTACGTTACCTAATAGGGCAACATTGACTCAAATACACATACATGCGAAAAATGGCAATTAGGGTTAGTTTTTTTTTTAAAGATAAAGCTTGTAGGGTCAGTCGTTGCCAGTGCCAACTTGTTACAGCTTGCTGAAATTTTCATTTGAGCGTTTCACATTTCAATTATGCTGAGTTGGTTGAAGGTTTAATGGGAAATAAAATTAAACTACTTTCCATTTCATTACGTTATTTAATATAAATAAAAATTTTGAATTTAGTAATATCATTAAATAATTAATTAATTATTAAATAATTTAAATATAATTTTAATTCGTGAATTAATATATATAGAATTTATATATTTAATAGATAAATTTTATTATATATTTTATTTATGATAAAATAAATTTAAATAAAAAAAATCTTACTTAGCATCACTATTAAAATTTTTATTGAGAAAAATATTTTTAAATATATTAATTAGAGAGTATTAAAAATAATTTAAAATTAAATTAAATAAATTTTAATTATTAAAATAATAAAATAAATTTTTAATAATATTTAAAATAATTTTTATTTTGAAAATCACTTTTAGACGTCCAGCCACAACGTCAATCAAGCGCGCAGTGGAATAGGTTTTTAAAACCCCTAATTATGAAATGCAGATTTTTCACTATTTGATAATTGTGACGTCATTATATTAGGAATCAAGAATACCTAGGTGGTGTATAATTTTTATTTTTCCGCTGATTATTGTTCTATGAATTAGAAGAAAAAGAAAGATTTGACAAGTTTAAGCTTAAGTTATGATGGTGGATTTGAAACTAAGCGGGCCCTGTTAACAACATTCTGGTTCTAGTCTTGTGTGTATGTGGACGTGACGTTCACTCCATCTTTGGCATTTTTGCTTTTGTTTTTGCTTTTTTTTTTTTTTTTTTTTTTTTTTTTAACCAGACTTTTTGCTTTTAGTTGTTTGTTGGATAGTGAGTTTTCATTATTAAACAACTGTAAAGTGCAAACATTCCATTTCTTCTTCCAATATCTGCTCGGTTGGCTTATTGTCACGGGTCAAGGTTTTTTTTCTTTTTAATTAAGGTTTTATTTATTTTATATTAAATAATTTACACATAAAAAATATTTTTAATAAAAAATATATTTTTTTATTATTTAATTATAATATTAAATTAATAACATGTGATCTTTTATTTATATATATATATAAAAGAGTTTTTATATTTTAATAAAATTATAAAAATAAGTTATTTTCTTTACAGTAAAATATTATTTATTTATTTATTTTTTTAAATACTTTAAACGTTAAAAAATATAAAAAATATTTTTCAGAAAATAAACAGAACTTAAAATCTAAAAAAAATCAGAAAATTAAAAAAAGTCATTGAATGGTGTTATTACTTTCTTGCAAGCCTTATAATTTCTGTGTTGAATGTGTTTTTAATTTGAATGAAGATCATTGAAAATTTGAAAGGAAAATTAATTTATAATATCATCTGATTTTTTCATTAATAAAATATAGGTAAAAATATTTTGGGGGCTTATATTATTTTGAATAAAGTAGGTGAGTTGTTATTAATAATTGTGAAAAAATATGGCAGGAGTGGGATTCAGCAGAGAAGAAATTCATATCAAGATGGAGTATATGGAACGACTTGTCCAATTCCTCCAGGCAGGAACTTCACTTACACGTTACAAGTGAAAGATCAAATTGGCAGTTTCTTCTACTTCCCATCTCTTGCATTCCACAAGGCAGCTGGTGGCTTTGGGGGTATCAGGATCCTTAGCAGGCCATTAATTCCAGTCCCCTTCCCTGACCCTGCTGATGATTTCACTGTTCTTATTGGAGACTGGTATAAGACTAACCACACGGTAATTAACAATTCTACCTCCAATTCAATTGCTTTTTTACTTAGTAAAATTATAAATTAAGGATAGTAATTCTATGAGTGACCAGTTTATTGTAAAATATTAATGAGCTGTAACTCACTAATATTATAGTCATCTTTAAGAGTGTGCAATTATAACAATATTTGTGATGCCATATTTCAGAAATTGAAGGCCATTTTAGATCGTGGTCACAGGCTTCCTTTCCCAGATGGCATTCTGATCAACGGTCGTGGACCTAATGCTACAACTTTCACACTCGAACCAGGTATTTCTACTAGCATGATCTGGTAATTAAGAAGCCATTAAGACTTGCAAAAAAGTTTAAAATGTAGTGCATTTTTTTTTTTGGCAGGAAAAACTTACAGGCTTAGGATATCCAATGTGGGGCTTCAACATTCACTCAATTTTCGCATTCAGGGCCACAAGATGAAGCTCGTTGAAGTCGAAGGGACCCATACAATGCAGACAACCTATTCGTCCTTGGATGTCCATGTAGGCCAATCCTATTCAGTGTTAGTCACAGCTGATCAACCAGCTCAAGACTACTACATTGCTGTCTCAACTCGTTTCACCACCAGGGTCCTCACCACCACTGCCATTCTTCACTATAGCAACTCCGCCAAGAAAGTCTCCGGTCCAATTCCTGGCGGACCGACCACCCAGATCGATTGGTCACTTAATCAAGCTCGCTCTATCAGGACAAACTTGACAGCAAGTGGACCAAGACCAAATCCTCAGGGATCATATCATTATGGACTAATAAACATTAGCAGAACAATCAAGCTAGAGAGCTCAGCAGCTCAAGTTAATGGGAAGCAGAGGTATGCAGTTAACAGTGTATCATTCGTCCCTGCTGATACTCCCCTTAAGCTTGCCGACTACTTCAAGATTGGAGGCGTTTTTCGGGTTGGAAGTATCTCAGATCATCCAATTGGCAGGAAGATGTATCTTGACACTTCAGTCATGGGCGCTGATTTCAGGGCCTTTGTTGAGATTGTGTTTCAGAACCATGAGAATATCGTCCAGAGCTGGCACCTCGATGGATACTCCTTCTGGGTAGTCGGGTAAGAGTTATCTCACACTGTATTTAATCTGTTTCCATGCTAGGGAGCATATGAGTTAGAATTTTATTGGGAAGCTCATTATAACCTATATGTGCAGAATGGATGGAGGAGTTTGGACACCAGCTAGTCGTGATCAATACAATCTTAGAGATGCAGTGTCACGTTGCACTACACAGGTGAGAATTAATTAATTAATTGGAGATGCAATTACTATGCTTGTGACCTGATGTTATGAGTTTGAGTTATAAAAACATTCTTTCTGCAAAGTAGAAGTAAGGCCGCGTACATAACACTTTCCATAATGCACAAATGTCTCTCCATAATCCATAAATGCGGAATGTTTCGTTCACTGAGTCGCTCTTTCTTTCTTTCATCACCATGATGAAGTAGAAGAGCAAATGAATTAATGATGACAATTATGGTTGGTGATGTTGCAGGTTTATCCCAAATCATGGACTGCTATTTATATAGCACTTGATAATGTGGGAATGTGGAATGTGAGGACTGAATTTTGGGCAAGGCAATACCTGGGACAACAATTTTATCTGAGGGTTTACTCACCTGTAGAGTCAATTAGAGATGAATATCCCATTCCAAAGAATGCCCTTCTCTGTGGCAGGGCTACTGGCAAAACTACAAGACCTTTTTAAGCAAGCTTCTGCTGAATTATACTTTGTATGACCCTAACTCAGGGTCTTATTCTTTGCTATATAAATTTGTATTAAATTATTGAATTTTGGTTTATAACAATGGAATTTCTTTTCTGACAAATTAATGAGGAATTTAATTTTATCCGTCTTTTCACTTAATAACAAATATCAAATTATATTGTTTTCTTTTTTTCATTGTTCCTTTCTTTGATGTGAGTGCGTGTTGGGTTAGGAGTTGTTATGCTTATTGTTTTAGCTGCAGTTCCAATCATAGCAAATCTTAGAGGGTGTTTAGTTTGGCTATTTATTATTTAACTTATAAGTCATTTTAAAAATAAATGGTTAATTGTTTAATAAATGTACTTAAAATTAATTTTTAAATAATTGAAAATGTTTAGTTAAAAAGTATTTAAAAGTAATTTAATTTATTTAAATGACCAAAAAGAATATGTAATTGAGTGTTATGGTGTTTAAAATGAACATACGGTTGATATTTTTAAAAATTATTAGGATAATATAGTATTTTATTTGGTTAGCCCTTACCATATGTATAATTTACTCATGCTATGCCTCTTCCCTTTCCATAGGCACTCTTTGGCTGTGTCCTTTTGTAACTTTATACGTATGATAACGGGACCGTCTCATCTAATATCATAACAAAGATATTTCTGATAGACAGGATTATCTGACGAGGCAAGTGTAGAGCATATGTATCTCTGATTACATAAGTATAATACACATTCTAGGGTTTTCAGGAGAAAGAAGAAAGAATTAGAATGCCATGAATGAGAATAGAGAGATTTTATTTCTTAGAAAAAAGCTTTTCCAAACTGAACTAAGAGTCTCCTTATATAGGCCTTGAGACTCAAACTTTTACAGGCAACCGGGTAGCAACCTGCTACCGACACTCTTAAAATAAACACATTGATACTTATTACATGATAATGTGGCCGACAAGTATATGGCCGACAAGCTTTAATTATGGAGTTGTTGACAGGTTGAGAGTCTGGTAGTCAGAATCATCCGAGTCATCAATTCCAAAAAAGTCCTTGAGCCATTGCCCATATTCTGTGGGAGAAGGTGGGTCAGCATTCTCAATAGCTTCTCATGCTTCAATGTCCATTGGATCTTTGGAATCCTGCCATATTGGATTAGACCAATTTATTAGTTCATTTTCAAGGGATTGGATAGGTCCAAGGGACGTGCAGTTCACATGAGGAAGTGTCAGAGGCTGGTAATTATTTATTTCACAGAGATGATCAGCCAGCTGTCTTCTTAGAGGTCCCACAATATCCTTTTCTAGGATTGAACCATCATAGGTCCTCCATTCATATTCAGAATTTTGAGACCAGAGGAGTCCATCAGGCCTTCTGGAAAAGGGCCTGTGCATGATAAACAGGGTTTTAGTGGTAGGCTGAGTGCTGATGGGCCTTTCTTCAATTCCATAGACCTCTATGAGCCTTTTGAGACTGTATTGCCATGCAGAGATGGGCTTAAACCATTCAAGGAACCTGAATAGGAGAGTCTTGCCTGTGTTGTTGAGTGTATATTGATAAAGTGCTAAAAGAGGAAATTCTATACCCGTAGAGTATAGAGTGATCATATACCATAGGAGCCACAGTTCCTCGAGAATGAGGTCTCTGTTAAGGTGAATGCTAAAATAAGTTAAAAAGGGATTATCAGGGATGAAGAGGGAGGAAGAAGGAAGTAATCCCCTTAGAGTATTTCTGGCACTCAGATAGTGAAATAAATGATCCTTTGCAAATTGAGCTATTTTTGGAATGGGTTGATTGGGAGAGCAACCTGGAGGGAAACTCTCTGGTGTGGGGATAAGGAAAACAGGGGTATTTGGAGCGGAGGAAGAAGCCATTAAGATTAATGGGAATGTAAAATGAGAATTGATGAGGTGAAGGTCTCTGGGTCTAGAAAGGAGGTCTGGGATCAAATTGTGTTTCCCTTTTATGTGCTGGACTATAAGTTTATACTTGGCGAACCAGTCCTTTAACCTTAATAGCTGTGGTTCAGGGAGAGATTTGTTTTTGAAATCCAGAATCTTTGAGAAAGATGAGCTGTCCATGATCACAGTGAAATGATGTCCAATAAGATGAAATTCAAACTTCTTGATACCATTTTTAACGGCTAAAATTTCTTTATACACTGAGTGATAATGCTTTTGGGAGTCTGGGAATTCTTCGCTAGCATGGCCACAGATGTATTTTTCTCCTTGGATTTCTTCAATAAGGATAGCACCCCAGTGGGTGTCACTGGCATCAGTTTGGAGCCTGCGATGTCCTGTACTGGAAATCTTTAGTGGTGGCAGATTTGAAGCCACTGCTTTAAGGGCCTTGACTGCTTCTGTTTGTTCTTTTCTGCAAGGAGGAGCGATCTTCTTGAGCATCTTTGAAAGCTTGCAGGTGTGAGTGGCGACATGAGAAATAAACTTTCTGATGTAATTGATAATGCCTAAGAATTGCTGTATTTGTTTTATTGATAAGTCTCTATAAGGGAACTTTAGCAATTTTTCTGCAATATATGGCCCTGGCTGGTACCTTCCATCTGTAAATCGCATTCCAAGGAAATCAATATCAGATTATGCCAAAGAACTCTTCTTTTCAGACAGCATTATACCATAAGATTCTACTATGGATTGGAAAGTGGTCAAAAGTGCTTTATGAGCCGTGACATGTAACACCCTCACTGTAGCAATTCCGTACATTCTACTGTTCTGGTGACCAGTGTCGGTCTGGACAGCTAGAACGTCTGGAAAAATATTTAGACTAGAGTGAGGAGTCATAAATAACTCAAATAATGGTAAGAAAAATCTAAGAAAAATTTTAGAAATAAATTATAATGAAGTTAAATGAGCCGGTGCCGTAGTGATAGGTAACCCAGTAAGAAGTTGCGGTCTTCACAGTTAGAAGCCCTAAACCCAGTGGAAAATTCGTGAAATAATTTTGGGACTCCGAAGAAGAGTCATTGAGGTTTCGATGGCATTAGAATGCCAAGAAAATGCTTAGAAAAATTTTTAGATCGGTACAAACAATTTTATTCTGTTAAGCCAAACGGAGGGCATTTTGGTTATTTTGTCTTCAGAGATAATTTTTGTCCAACTTTTTCAATTAAATAAATAATTTATATAAAATAAAATATAAATAAATATTGCTAAAAATAAAATTAAAAATGAGTAGAAAAGAAAAGAAAAGAAAATGAAATAAAATTGGAATTATGACATAAGAATTAAGTCACCATGATGCAATAAAAGGCCCTCCACCAATCATGTTGCAATACACACTTTATAACCCAATTAAAAAGAGGTAAAAGGAGTTAAAATTGAAAACACAATCTGCTCATCTCTTCCCCAAATCAGCCGAACTCCATGGATGGCCCTCCCATAAAATTTTCAAGCTTTCTAGCTTGAAATTCTCCATTCTCTCACACCAAAAGCCCTAGTCACCTTCACAAAAAATTGAGCCCACACCTTAGAGAAGTGTTTGGTAGCCATGAAAGAGTAAGAAAGTGAAGAAAAATTGAAGTCTTGGTTAGCTTAAATTTGAGCTACAAGAGGTTAGTGCTAGTTATCCTTTCTCTCTCTTTATATTTATTGTTAAGAGCATAAATTGAGTTAGGGATTGCATAAAATTGAAATAAAACACGAGTATGGATACCATGAAATTTGGCAGCCATGAAATCCTTCAGGGTTTAATGTTTTTATTTGATGAAACTTGGTCCCATGATGATGCTTGTTAAGTTGATATACTTAGGAAGTAGAATGAATTGAGTTTGCACCAATTTGAAAATTTGAAATTAGGGTTAGTGATCATGAATTAGGGATTTGTTGAGATTGCTTGAAATTGACTAAATTGAGAATGATTCTTGCCATTTAGAAGTGCCTTGAATTCCATGTGAAGTATGGGAGTTGGAGAAAATTGAAATTGGGAGTGTATGCTTCTTGCAGGAAATTTGAACCTATGAGTCCAGTGTACTGTTTGAGTCATAATTGAAGTTGTGTGACTCCAATTGGTATGAGGCCAATTGTTGGTGAAACTAGACCCAAAATGCCCCATTTTTCATGAAGAAACCCTTCCCAAATTCTGTCTATAAGTTGACCAATTTACTGGTCCAATCCGGATATCCAAATACTGAATCCAGAAAAATGACCAAATGAATAGTACATGTTTATTTGGTCATAACTCCCTCTAGACAGGTCCAAATGACCTGAATTTTATACCATTTGAAAGCTTAGACATAGGACTACAATTTATTAAGAACATTAAGTCCAGAAATGCCTCTAACTAAATGAAATTACTGACCTAATTTAGATCACCAAACTGACCAGAATCAATTCTGCCTAGAATTTCCAGGACATAAGCCTACCTGACTAGTTTTGGAAATATGGCCATAACTTGGTTTATAAAAATTCAAATGCAATGAAACCAATGGAAAAAGTTTTATAAGACATAGGTCTACAATATTGGTCTTTCGACCAAAACCCAGAACCCAAAGAAACTAGGTCAAATGGTTAGAAGAATTTAACACATCAAAACTTGGAGTTTGACCAAATCACAATTGACCCTAGAATAGTTTTTATAGCATATCTTCCACTAGGAAACTCTAATTAGGTTGAGCCATACTGATCTGGAACCCTAAGAAACAAGGTTCCAACTTTGTTTTAGACATTGTCCTCAAATTATAAACATAAGAACCCTAAAATGGAGGTCAAAACTACTGACCTGAACTTGGTCCTGAAGGCACAGGGTACTGGAGTCTAGGCCAATTAAATTGATATAATTAATTCTATAAAACTTGGAAAATTATAATTAAAATTTCTGAATGACCATAAGATATAGGGCAACAAATTATATGAAGAATGCTAAGCCTAAAAGTAACTATAACATATCCAATTAAATTAGTAAATGGTAATGCCAAAATCTACCTAATTAAAGAGACAGAATTAGGAAAAGAACCAGTTATGGTTATTTGATCATAACTTAGGCTAAAAAACTCCAAATGGAGTGATTCAAAAAGGGAATTAAATTAGATACATAAAGGAACAACTTTAATGAAGAAAGTTTAGGCAAATTCTCACTTTAGCATAGACCAATGGAACAGTAAACCTAGGACATAAAAACTAAATTTTTGAAAATATTTTTAGGAGGCTTTGAATTGCAATTGGCAATCAATGCCAACAAATTTAAAACCCAAAATGTGGGATCTTAGTGCAATTGGAATTAACACACCTATTATATAGAAAAAAGTCAACATTTTGAGTAAATAATAATGTGAATAGTAACCCCAATAATTTAGGAAATAGTAAAATAAATTAGAGAAGCTAATATGATCATTAATATATAATGTGATTAATGAATTTTAATTTTTGAATTTGAGTGGCTCTAATATAAAGAAAATTTAAGCTAAATTTAAAATCCATGAAATGGTCATGGATTACTTGAAATATGAATGATAATGATAATTATATAAATAGTATAATGAATAAATGAGTGTATGAATGAGACATTAGTTCTCATTATTGGAGAAGAGAAAATGCTTTGAGTACAATTGTACATGAGAATAATTGTTATGAATTGTGATCAATATAGATAATATAATGAATATATAAATTATGATGAATGCATAATTTATGTAAAATTGTATTTTAGGAAATTTATACTTCTGCTAGTAATAAAAATTAAAATGTTATAAATGATAATTAGAACATATAATGAAATAATGATACTTATGAACTCTTAATGGTACTATGTGCTCATGTATTGCCCATATATGTGTGTCAGATTGGATAGATTGGCATGCCAATAAGGTATTATTTTAGCAGTACTGCGTAAGGCTTTGTGCCTGTATTCATGACTTTATGCCCGTACTCATGGCTTTATGCCGCACTCATGGTTTTTATGCCCGATTATATGTTATCATGGCTTTTTAGCCATATTGACTGCATACGTGGTTGACGTTCCGCGTCTCATGGTATGACGGCCCGAGGCACTGCGGTGTCCAGTGCCAACGACCCATTATCCAATTTAGTCAGCCTATTATAAGTTACCTGGGCAGTGTAAATTATTTAAATTATTCAAGCATATTAGCAATTAAAAACATTAGAAAGTATTGAATAAAATGTGAAAAAGAGATTAGCAATAGAAACATAAAAAAAATACAATTTGCAGAATCGTAGAGAGACCTCAAATACAATACTCCTAAAATAAAATGTATATTGAATATTATTACTGTAAGGCTATAAACTCAGTACTTCCAAAGAGGAACGAATTAGCATATAAGATAGTTAATACTAGAAATGTCATTTTAAATCAAATTGATACTTGAATATTTAGAATGCTTGATTCTTTCTTTATTTGTATACATTATTTCTTGTTATATTATTGCACCACTAAGCAGAAATGCTTAGCACGATGGATTTATTTCCTTCGCGCAAGTACTGAAGGCAAAACCCAGGGGATATTAGATTGGGATTTTCAAGTCCAGATCTGCAGAAGTGTCATAAGTGCTCAAGGTTGTCACATCCTCAGCAATACATGTAGATAGGGCTCATATAAGTCATTTTATGTATTTTGTATATTATAAATATTTTGTATATTGCAATGAAAACTAAGAATTGTAAACTAAGAATTTGTAAGTAATATTTATGTGAAGTAAATTAATAAATTGATTAGTTCAAATGTAATTAATTTATATATTATGTAAATTATGAAATTATGTAATTTGAGCATGAATGAGATTGCATGGGTTTGAAGACAGAATTGAAATATGATGCATGAAATGATGAGATGATTATGAGAATTATTGATGAGATTTTTATTGTAAAATATATTATTGAAAATTTCAAGCAGGTAAATAGTAAATCACGTCAAACGATAATAAAATAGGGGAAGCTTCGCTGGTTTCTCCATAGAAAAATAATTGATATTAAAATATAACGAGTTCAAAATTATTAAAGAAATAAAGTAAGATAAGTTAGGGTGCTCCGGCACCGAGTGTGACATGCTTTGCTCGGCTACACTGTAGACGGGTGAGGGGTGTCGCATGACATCTTTTGAGAATAGTAGAATATCATCAATATAAATGAGGGCACTGTGGAGTATGGGCTCAAATATCTTTATTATGGCTTTCTGGAAAATAGAAGGTGCTCCCTTTAGGCCAAAAGGGAGAACAGTCCATTGGTATTGGGCTGTGGGAATGCAGAATGCAGTTTTGGGCCTATCCGTGGGTTCAATACCCAGTTGCCAAAAACTAGCCTTGAGGTCAAATTTCGAAAAGATGTGGGCTTCATGAAGCTGGGTAAATAGGACTTCAGGCTTAGGCAGTGGAAATTTGTCATCTTGTAAAAAATGATTAAGAGGCTTGTAGTCGATCACAAGCCTCTTTTTGCCCCTTAGTCTTTCAGAACCTTTTTCCACATAAAAGGCTTAGCAAGCCCATGGAGAGGATATAAGTTCTATTAGGCCTTGTTGAAGTAACTGTTTACATTCCTCTTGAGCCAAAGCCAGATCTGTTGGATTGATTCCCGGTTGTGATGCCTTGGTGGGATTTATGTCTTCATTCAACTTAATGGTAGATGGACAAAGAACTCTGGATTTTCCATAAGGGGTGATGATGATAAAACTGTGCATGAAAATCTGCACAGGACTTCAAAAGAAGTTCTTTGTGTTCTTGGAACTCCATTGTGGCATCTACTAATGAATATAGTTTAGGAATAGAGGTGAAAGGTTGGAAGTGTCTTTTGTATTTCAAACCCTTTGGCAGAATCTTTAAATGTTTTGCTTGCTGATATAAATCAAACCCAATCAGCAAGTCTTTATCAGGGAGGTCTGATCCAATGATTTTGGTCCAGAGGATGCAGGTGGGAAAGAACTGAATACCAATGGGTTGTTTGGTAATCAGGTTGGTTTTAAAAATGTTTCCATCTGCTACTTTGAAATGCTCTATGTGAGGGACCCAATATTATGGAGGGAGTATGGCTGGATTCATCATACTTTTATGGGCTCCAATGTCAAGAAATCCAATAACATTTATAGGTCGCTCATATTTACTGGGCATGACATGTAATGGGACCAAAGGAATAGGGATGGTATTTGGACTGTAGGTAGGGCGATAGGACTGGATATTTTGGGCCAGGTAAAATGGGTAATGGGCTTCAGAGTCGGATTCTGAACTATTTGAGGATAGAGATTGGGTCTGGTCAAAACCATCACCTTCTCCAAGGGCGAAGATGGTTTCTTCCTCAGGTTCTTCTTGTTCTAAAAACAGGGATTCAATGTCATTATGTTCCAAGGAGATATGAGAGACTTGTTGAATGTGTTGTAGGAGCTTAACCGCTTTGTTTGGATTCTTGGGATAATTTTTTGCATAATGTCCTTGGTTTCCACAAATGTAACAGCGATCAGATTTCTTTGTTCCCATTCTTCTTTTTCTGAAATACTGAACTGGCCTTTTTCCCTTTCGATGCTTGAAAGGAGGCTTTGCTCCTAAAGAACTAGAATACTTTTTGTAATGACTCTTCTTCTTAGGCTTACAGTCACAGTTCTTTTCTTGGCACTTGATGGCAAGGTAGGACTTTTGGCAGACATTTTTCAGTGTCTTACTGTTGTCAACAATGTCTTTGAACAATTTCTGTTGCTCGCACATTTTCTCCTAACAAGCTAGTGTCATCTGATGTATTTCTCCAATGGTAATGGCATTCATAGCCTTGCGGGTGGCAGCAATGCTTCGGTGTAGCTCTGGTTGTAATGCTTCAGGAAGAGAAGCAATATAGGTATGTCGCAGGTTTATATCATTGTAGCCATTCAGTAAGTAGTATCACTGGACCATACGCTGGTAATGTTTTTCTATATATGCTCTCTTTAAGGAACAATAATGCATGTCAAAGAATTCCTGGCCTAGTTGCTTGTTATAAAGAGGCATCTCCAAAGAATTCAGCAAAGATAACATTGATTGCTTGCAGGATGGTTAAGTGGCAGAATTGAGATTTGTGATATTCTCCAAGTGAGGAGAACCAATCTTGAAGAGTACCAATGGCCCGAGAAATAAATTCCCTGAGAACAATATGGGAATCAGTGCCTTCTCGAAGCATCTGGACATCTAGCTAGGCTTTGAATTCTGTAAGGCGATCTCTCCATTTTGATGGAGGTATGTCATTTAGAGTGAACCATGGGCCCGAACCGGGCTTAGACTGATGTTGGGTATTCAGAAGTCCGAAATCCAATATTGGATCGTCTTCAGGTATTTCTACCTGTGGTTCTTGGGCCTGAGGAGGTCCTGCAGGGCCTGTAGTGCCACTGGTAGAATCTGTGGTCAGAGAAGGACCAATTTGGGATGAGGCTGGTTGCTGTGGAGTATTAGCCATGAGCAAGGTTGTGACATCCATTTCCCTGAATTCACTATCATCACTGGAAAAATCATCATCATCATGAGAAGAATTATCTTATGGTTCAGAGGGCATAAAGATCATGTGTTGAGATGGAGGTTCAGAATGCATTTTTCTTTGCCTTTATCAATCCTTCTTTTGGTGGCTTGGGATTCATCAAAAGAGGATAAACTGCTAGGTTCGTATCTGGTGGGTACCGAAGGAGGTATAAGTCTATGGAATAGAGAAGATGGGCTGTATAGTGTAGGAGTGGGATCATAAGAATAGTTAAAAAGACCATAAGAAGAGTAGGTAGGTTCAAGTGCTGCAAGGAAAGGGTTCTATGATTTTGGGGCAAAGGGGTGTAAGAAGTAGGTGCTTCGGTTGGTCTGTGAAGATCTGCTTCAACCTGAGCCAATTGTTTCTTTAGTCTCCTGATCTCAGCTTCCTTTTGAGTAAACTCCATACCAAATCTCCTTTGTTGTATTAAGGACTTAAGATCTTTGTCAAGCTGCGTGATCTTTCCTTATAATTCCCTATACATATTTTGAGCAAACGCAGTGAAAGAATCCACTTTCTGATCAATGTGTTGGGTTCTCACAAGAACTTGATCAATTTTGGAATCAATACGCTGTAGAGTTTTATTTTGAACTGCTGCGTTCTTTGTTTGCCAATTTAGAACTTTTTCAGCTTGGGTGATTGGGGTTGCCTGTCTTTCAGCATCAACTTTAGCTGAGTGGATGAAAGGTTTTGTGGAGATTTTGGTTTGCTGGGCTAGCGGGGCAAAATCCGCTTCATATGAGACATAGAAAATATCATGCATGATTGCACCAAGGGCAATTTAGGAGGTGGAGTTGGAGGAACAGGAGGAGGGGGGCAAGGCCGTCCTTCCTTTTTAATGATTTCCAAGGCAAGCTCGTAAATCGAAAGAGCCTTTTTTTGTTTAGTCTCTTCATGGATGCCTATCCATGGACTATTATCAGGATAATCATTTTTGAGAATTTGAGGAGATTTGCAAGAAGCTCTGGAGTGCTTGGTCAGTTTCTTCTAGTTTTTATCCGACAGAGGATGATCATATTCATTTTCCCAGTAATTGTCACAACAGTCACAATCTGGGTCACACATTCCAGATCCTAGGAGATCCCAGGGACAATGACCATCTATCTTCATGGGATAGACGTAGTGGTTATTGGATGTTACTGTCCTGATAGGATAATGCTTTTGCTCCTTCTTTAATAGATGGACCATCATGGTCTGAAACACAGGTAAGGAACCTGTGGAGTGTTTGGGTGGCTGGAAGGTAGTTTGTACCATTCCATCAGCATTTCTTCTGAAAGAAGACTCAGTGATTTGAATTGGCTGAGAGGTTGCATGGAGCTTTTCATTGTTCGTTAACCAGGTCTTTGGAATGAGCTGCTCAAGCTCACTTCTAGGTAGTTGCCTAGGTATTTGGACTATTGTTGGTGTTGTCTCAGTGTCTGCTAGCACCAGTAAGGCATCATTTGAAACAGAAGGTTGTGACAGATCTACTACATGGTCCTGCAGTCTGTAAATAATTTGATGGTGCAGAGTGGCCATCATTGATGATGACACTTGTTCTGTTCTCCTGAGCTAGACTTGTACCTTTAGAGCAGTGCAGAGATGAGGATCTCGCAGAGATAGATTATAATTGGGAAAAAATGTCAATACCACACTTCCAGCATGGAGAGTGGTAAGACATGTTCCAATGATAATATGTTCATACTGGAGAAATCTAGTGTTAAGGAGTGACACTCTGGCAGTTACTGGAAGTCCACGTCTTCCATGTAGACTGAGGATAAGTCTTACTGCTCCAAAATGTAAATGAGAATACCATTCTTGTCTCCATTTGGGAATCAAAGGAGGAGGGATTTCCAGAGTAACATATTGTTCAGCAGAAGAACTCTGGAGGAAACATTGGTCTATTCTGGATGCTTGGACATATTCTTTAGAAAGAGATCTTCTGGAGGAGATGAGAGATCTGATACTCCTGGTGAGAGAACCAGAACGTCTGTAAATATTATAGGGACTTAGAAGAGGGAGAAGAGATTCTCCAACCTGAGCATCTTCAGGTAAAGTGGCTATTTCTACAAGGTTATCAATACGAGAAGAAAGAGTTTTTCTTAAGGGAGAAGAGAAAGAAAGAGAAGAAGTGAGGTTTACAATCTCAGAGGGAGAAGGTTGCTGTAGAACTGTTTGGGTAGAAGGTGGAGGTGTTTGGCAAGACATATTTGAGAGAAAGTCTCCTTACTCACCTTTGAAGTATGTATAATACTCGTATAACCAGGCTCTGATACCAAGACAGGGCCGGGAGCTCTTACCATACGTATAATTTACTCATGCTATGCCGATAAGTCATAAGTATTTTAAGTAGTTTTTTAATTTATAAGCTAAATAAAAAATTAATATTTTTACAACCTTTCTATTTTTAAGTAAGTTTGACTTATAAGTAAAGTCAAATACCTTCTTGTTCTCTTTTCCCATAGAATAAGATATATTACCTGAGTAAGAGGATTGTTGGGTTTGTATTTTTTGCTGGGTTTGTGTTGATTGCTAAATTTAGATTTGTGTAGTTTGCTAGATATGTGTTCATGTTGTTTTCTGGGTTTGTGTTCTATCCTTTATAATGTTCTTAAATTTTTTATTTTATTATTTTTTATTTTAATTAATTTTATAGAAATAGTTTTTTATTATTAAAAAAATAATATTTTAATTTTTTTAGCCTAATTTGCTCACCTCCATTTTTAATTATATATATATATGTATGTATATGTTGCTGATTAATTTTTGAGTTGATAATTTTTCTTGGCAATTTAAGCAGCGCTTACTTGGTTTTCTGATGATTAATTGAAGTATAATTTGCTTGCAATTAATTATTGGAAAAGAAGCATTGATGGTTACATACAGAAGATGCCTAAGAGGACAAACGAAACAGATCTCCTTGTTTCCATTGTTCCAACTCTATATTAGATGTTACCGTCGCAAAGCAAACATTTCCACACCCAATTTGATGAAATCTGGGTATGATTATGTCTTTCAAAGACCCAAGCATCTTTGAATGTGAACTTAAACAAGTCTATTTTGTTAATAATTAAATCAATTCAATTCACATTAAGCTTATTTATTATTATTATTATTATTATATGGAGGCCAAAGTACCATGAATTCTATGAACTATATTAAATGTTTAGCATTTTTTTTAAATTTTTTTATAAGCAAGAAATTTATTTATTAAGGAACAAATTTGAATAAAGGAATAGCTCCGATCTGTTATAGTTAGTGACGAAACTAGAAACTTCAATTATTAGGTCAATTTCATTTAAAAATAAATTCATATGTAACATTAAAAAAATTACAATTGTTCTCAAAGGTTTATTATCAACACTATTAAATACATCTTTTTCAATGTATGCAACTAAACAATCATTCATTAATTGATTACCCATTCAGTTACGTAACCGATTTTTCACAATATTCATTGGGAAAAATTCTCTTTCCACACTTGCAGTTGCAACTAGCAAAATCAATAATACCTTTACAAGGGCTTTTTCAATACCTTTTAGAGAGATTATGTTGGATTTTTGATCTTAGAATGACAAGAATCAAGCAAAAATTGGAGAGAATAAGAGAATGAATGGAAATGGAGAAAGTAAGAGCAGTAGACGGCGGAGGGAGAGGGAAAGGCTTGCTGGACAGATTTTTGTGGGGTTTAAAAAGCTTTTTGACTCTTTTTGTGGGGTCAAAATAAGCTTTTTCTTGAGTTAATTGTGGGGTCAAAATAAGTTAAAAATATATAATATATGAGGAAAAAAAATGGTTTAGTGGGGTCTTTTGACCCACTACTGTACAAGTGGTGCCGCCATTGATTATGGTAGAGCCACAACCTAATGTGGAACAGGGGATGGGAAGGAGAAGAACAAAAGAAGAAGAAGAAGAAGAGGAGACGAAGACAGTTACATTTAACTAATTATAGTTACATTCAATTAATTCTCATAACTGTTCCTCTAATTCAGTCCCACAGCTTAGCTTAGCTGAACTACATTCACTTGACCCAGCTCCATTCCTGACACGGTCTAAGCCCTTGTCAGTAGGCAATCCTCATTCCACTCACCCTAGCATTTTTTTTCACATAATT
Source organism: Hevea brasiliensis (assembly GCF_030052815.1). Classification (NCBI taxonomy): domain Eukaryota; kingdom Viridiplantae; phylum Streptophyta; class Magnoliopsida; order Malpighiales; family Euphorbiaceae; genus Hevea; species Hevea brasiliensis. The sequence goes on from NC_079493.1 coordinate 100,368,458, forward strand.
CATACCATAAAAATAAACCTTCTATTATATTTATATTAGAGGTTTTGGATTTGTGTTATTTAAGATATGTGTGATTCGAAATTTGCCTCTTTTTTAACGCAGGTTTGGGTTGAGTCAGATTCAGTTATTTACTATATTGCCATATAGAGAAAAAATTCAGGTTAAATTTAAGTTAAAATATAAATTTTATAAAGAAAATATTTTTTATTAATTTAATTTTTAAGTCAAAGTTCTACTTGAATAGATGAATTCTAATGAGTTAGTCTCATATTATCAATTAACTCTCAATTTGGATCCACTTATTTTATTTGTGAATCTCATAATACATGTTGTATATTGAGTTAATGATATACCAAGTCTAGACAAAAATTTCCTGATAATAGCCTAAAGACAAGAAAGTGTACCTTTTTTTTTTTAACAACTTATTCTGAATGGTCCTCGAACTTGAAACCTTATAGCTTGGGAAACTGTCCAGAGTCTCACATGTAACTATTACTAGGAATTTAAAAGGCTTATAAAGGTGAAGGACTAACTACCTAATTGATTAGCATTAACCTTTTGGTAATGGTCAGTCCAAGGCCATGTAAAACCATCCCACTTGTTCACCTAACAGAGTAGGTCCACTTCAATTTAATTGTCAAGGTTCCCACCATCGTCGGCAATAGAGACTACTTTTCCCTGTTCATCTCAAGTTTGCGATAGAGATAACTAAAAAAAAAAAAAAAGGAAATAACTCACCATGCTAACATTATATGTGAAATTAACAAATCCAAAGCATCAAAGCCAGCGAGTTTTCCTAATGCAAAATCGTTTAAATCTATGATGATGATAATGTAGTTTATAGAAACTGTGTGATAGCAATGCATGTAGATAGGGTTCACATTAGTCATATTATGTAATTTGTGAATTATAATTATTTATTATGTTGTAATGAAAATTAGGAAATTATATGTAATATGCACCTGATGTAAATTATGAATTTATGCAATTAGTTTGCAAATTATGTAAACTAATGAAATTGAGAATTTTGATATATGTAATAAGCATGAATGAATTTGTACAAATGAGGATGGATTTGAATTACATAATGATTTTTGAAATGATGATATGAGTATGGATGAATTATTGAATTGAAAATATTGATGAGATTTTTAAACAGGTAAATATTGAAATATGCCAAACGATAATAAAATAGGGGAAACTCCGTTAGTTTCTCCGTCGAAAAATAATTGACATTAAAAGATAATAACTTAAAAATGATTAAAGGAATAAATTAAGATAAGATAGGGTGCTCCGGCACTAAGTGTGACATGTCTTGCTCGGCTACACTGTAGACGGGTGAGGGGTGTCACAGAAATAGAACTATTTGATGCCTGGGGAATAGACTTTATGGGTCCATTCCCATCTTCTCTCGGAAATAAGTATATTATGGTTGGTGTTGATTATGTGTCAAAATGGGTAGAAGCAATAGCCATACCAATAAATGATGCCAGAGTGGTCACAAAATTCCTTAAGAAGAACATCTTTACAAGATTTGGCACACCACAGGCAATAATCAGCGATGGAGAAAGTCACTTCTATAATCAATAATTTGAAACACTATTGAAGAAATATGGAGTGACTCACAAAGTGGCAACATCTTACCATCCTCAAACCAGTGGTCAAGTAGAAGTTTCAAATAGGGAACTAAAACATATCATTGAGAAAATAGTCAATCGCTCAAGGAAGGATTGGTCTATGAAATTAGATGATGCACTGTGGGCATACCGCACTGCATATAAAACTCTCATTGGAATAACAACATTTTTCTTGGTATATGGAAAATCATGCAACCTCCTGTTGAACTTGAACATAAAGACTATTGGGCAATTCAGATCCTAAATTTTGACCTAAAAGCTACTAGAGAAAAAAGGCTTCTATAGCTCAATGAGCTGGAAGAAATAAGGCAAGATGCCTATGAGAATGCTAAGATCTTCAAGGACAAGACCAAAAGATGGCACGACAGATGCATAACAAGGAAAGAAATCAAGGAAGGAGACTTTGTCCTACTATTCAATTAAAGGTTAAAACTTTTCCCAGGAAAGTTGAGGTCAAAATGGTCTGGACCCTTTAAGGTAACTCAAGTCTTCCCGCATGGAGCAGTAGAAATATAGAGCGAAACTTTAGGTACCTTCAAGGTTAATGGGCAGAGATTGAAGCCATACTTCAGAGGGATACAATTGATAAAGGATTCGCCCAATCCTACAGCACCCCTCCAGCTCAACCATAAAGCTGAAGAACAGTCCAACTAATGACTATAAACAAGTGCTGCTTGGGAGGTAACCCAAAACTTTTGTAACCTTTCTTTTAATTTGCATTATTTTACTTTCTATTTTTAATTTTTTATATTCTATCTTGAAGGTACCCCAAATCACAATTCTGCAAAAGCAAGTAACTGAAAGCAAGGGAGGAATGGAAACGTCAAGTCAAAACTGCACAAGAGAAGATTTCACAAAACCGGGAAAGTAACTATGTTGCTAATCTTTGCATTCATCTCATTCATATAGATAGGGATATTTTAGCATGAATAATATATATATATATATATATATAAGCACCAGAAAGTTACACGGACTAATCTTTGCATTCATCTCATTCATATAGATAGGGATATTTTAGCATGAATAATATATATATATATATATATAAGCACCAGAAAGTTACACGGACCATGTATATAGTTTTACATGCCCCGTGTAAAAACCTGAAATCCCAAAAACACACTTGCATAAGCTCTAGAAACTTACACGGGTTTGACCCTGTGTAATGTTACACGCCCGGAGAAAAAAAATTCTAAGTTTAAGGGAGACAGAAAGTTACACGGGTCCCAAAATAACTTTACACGGGCCGTTTAAGCTATCTAACAAAGCAACTTTTGAACAGAAAGTTACACGGGTCCTTGGAACGTGACCCATGTAGTGATACATGACCCATGTATGAAGTCATAGATTCGGTACCCATGGGCACAAAAATGCATGAAATGAAGAGACGAAGGGCCTATTTAAATGCTTCTCCCACCATTAAACTCCCATCCATTCAAGAATTCCTCTCCATAACTCTTCCTCTTCAAATACCTCTCAAATCTCCACTCCATTCACAAACCCTAGCTTTTCTCCCTCTCCAAACATCCATGGCACCTGCTAAATATCCTGCAAGAAGAATCAAATCTTACTCAAGACAAAGAAGAGATTCTTCACCCTCACCACCCCAGCCATCACCACAATGCCCAAAAACAAGGTAACCACAGTAAGTCCCACCTCAAGCACCTCAATCACAGTCGCAATCTGCACCCCAACCTCAACCACAACCCCCACAGCCAACACAACTAAAATTCTTCATTGCTTGGCCATTTCGCGAGACCACCCACAGAGATTTATGTACACAGCTTCAAAACAGGAGAATTATTGCAACAAAATACATGGACTTTGGGTTGCTGGAATGACTCAGACTGCAAGAGGAGATAGATGGGTTGCTTGAAAGCATTGGATGGACTTAATTCGCCTAACTCCAGTTCCTAGCCTATAGAGACACCACACTTGAGTTCCTAGGGAGCTTTAAGGCCACCTTATGGCCTACAGACAGAGAGGACAAGGGCAGGATCAAGTTTAGACTGCTTGGTGTCGATCGAGCAATGAACATTGATGAATTTAATGCAATATTTGGTTTTGATAGCACTAGGCACCAGGAGATTTTGTAAAACAGAATGATCTACAACAGTATTGACTTTTGGCACTCTATTGCACTGAACACCAATGTCTACAACTCCAGCAAGTCTAAATCTTTAGGTATCACTAGCCCCGCTTTGAGATATATGCACAAGCTAACCACTCACACCATCACAGGATGTGGTGACAGCTTGGGCGTTGTAAATGCCAATGAGCTTTTCTTCTTATGGTGCATGGTTACTAGCCAACATTGCAGCACTGGCTTCTTCCTGTGCAACCATCTGTGCTGCATACCCCACCAGCCTACGAGGCACATAGTGCTTGGCGGCCTCATCACAGCCATAACACTCCACTTTGGATTTTTCCCTGGACATCACAAGTTGCATTCCATCACTGGCATCACCAGGATCGATCAAACCATTTGCATATCCATGGGCATATGTAAGAAGGTTGGAAACACATGCTTCCTCATTGATGCAGAAGGGAACGTCATCCTTAGTAGGAAGAAGCAAGGGAAGAGCCAGGTGAACCCTCACAGGCCCAGGAGGAAGCACAAGAGCTACTCCACCATGAGTCCCCCATTAGAGTACCTCCATACACACCACCACCTACAGACCCCATCCTCCCAAACCTTCAGCACATGGAGACCACCTTCAACAACAGGATGTGGGTGCTCAAAGACAGCCTCTAAAAAGCCCATAACAAGCTCAATATGATAATTGAGAGGCTCAATGCAGAGAGACCATCATCACCATCAGAAACTTTTTAGAGTTAGGACTTTAGGATAGGTTCTTTCATGTAAAACTTATATACCTTAGTCCTAAATTGTGTTTATAGGTCTCTACTCCTTGTTATTTTGTTCAAACTTTAAACTCTTAATACATGATATGCCTTTTCATAAATTTTTGTGCTATCTCTTAAGTTTGCATATTGTGTTGCCATTGAGGACAATGTCAAATTTAAGTTTTGGGGTACAGATGCATTTCATGCATTGCATTTACCTTACATTTCATTACATCGCTTAATTATATCCATATTATACTTGTGTATCAAAAATCCAAAAAACTTTTTTGCAAATTTTGAGAATTTCAAATGGTTTTTAACTTAGAATTATAACAAAAAATATAAATAAGCTAATAATTTGACTTCATGGAATTGAAGAATGAATGTATCTGGATAGGCAAAAAGGCTTTAATATGTTGTTTGCAAAAAACTTAATCACCTTAATGGAGCTAAACTAGTTAAACCCCTTCATAGCTATTAATCTATCACATTGAACTTGTAAAATTACGAGAAGATTTTTGAAATACAAACAAAGCTAAAAATGCCTCACCAGCTCTAGAACATATCTCATAGACCTATCAAGGCAAAATTCTAGCATATGTTTGACAAAGAGATGATTAAGGCATTCTTTGATATAGTCTCATTAAGCCTCAGCCACCCCTAGTTATAATATATCCCTTGTACCCAACTTGAGCCCATATTTTTACCTATATGATTTTCCTTGTTTACCCATAATTATTTATCTAGCTCTTAGCCTAAATACTAACCATTATCCTTTTTTTGAGGAAAGCCTAATGCATAAAAGGATAGGTATTTCAAGTACAAAAAAAGAGAAAGATGGGGAGAAGGTATGGAAACAAAAAAAAGAGTGCAAGCAATGAGTTTGCGAGAGAGGACAAAAAGGAACATATAGAGAAAGAAAGAAAGAAAAAGGTTCCAAAATAAGTAAAATGAAAGTATGCTTAGCACTATAAAGAACTCTTCTTCCCCACACAAAATCAGCAGAATAAACTTGGTATACTTAGAACTTTATACATGAAAGCTATCCTCATATTTGCATTCCTTAAAACCCTTCATCGATAACCAAATTGTTAGAATTAAATCAAACTCACCAATAATCTTCAATAGAGGCAAATTTAGGGGGAGTAAGTGTTTCTTAAGTTTATCCTGATAATACAAGTTATTTGTGACTTACTAATAGCTTTGCATAGAGGAATAATTAGTTAAAATACCAAGAAGGGAGTGAAGCTTTGAATAGGCAGCTATTGAAAACCTTATGCCTTGAAAGAGGGTAGTTGGTATGAAGGATTGAAGGAGTTCAATTGTATGCATATTGAATTTATGGTTATGTTTCTGAATTTTCCCCTAAAATGTGTTCTAAAAAGGTTTTGATTTGCTTAAGGATAAGCAAAAGTTTGAGTTTGAGGGTATTTGATACAGTTGTATTATATAGATATTTTTAAGCACATTTGTACATCATTTCGTAACATTTAGATAGGTAATTTCATGCATAATCATCAAATTCATTAACTTTTGTAAATTTCATTACTCTGCACTAAATTCTATGTTTTCTGCATATTTTCAGATGTTTTGAGGGAGTTTCAAAGCATAGGAGTAAAGAAGAATGTAACGATCAGACTCCAACCACTAGAGGAATTATCCGCTTTGGCCATAAGCCTCACGGTTTTGTCCCATAGGTGGAATGGAGAACTTCCCAGGAGGTCACCCATCCTATGATTTCTTTCAAGCGAGCACGCTTGACCCTAGAGTTCTTCCAACTCTCCAAGCCATTCCACCAAAAGGCACCTTTAGTGATTAATTCCCTCATTTTATATATCATTACTTTTTGAACCCATGACCATCTCTGTGCTTTGCCGATGTGGGATTTGCCTAACATGACCCGTGTAACCTGCAGATACTCGTGTAAGATTTTGCTTGGCAAAGCTTGAAGAATTTCCAGAAGAACAACAGAACACAGGCTGTGTAATTGGACCCATGTAACTAGCCAAGGCCCGTGTAACCATCTGCCCAAATATGAGATGCAACCTTCATGTTCTAGTAAGTTACATGGCCTTGGGCCGTGTAGTGACACACGGGCCATGTATCAGATGACAACCAGTTTCCTAATTTGATTCTAGCTCTAATTTTTACACTCAGAATAGACTTTTGATGCTTTTGGGACTCTAAAAACTTAACCTTAGGACATTGAATATAAATAGAAGTAACGGAAAACAAAGAAGGGGATCCGCATCTTCATACACACATCCTTATATACATACATCTTCATCATTCTCTCCAAGCCGTCTTGAAGAATAGTGCATTAGCATCAAGAAGGAGTCTAAAGCCGAAGTTCCACAACTTCAAAGCTGAAAAGAATTCTCTTCGGTTCTTTTATTCTATTTCTTTAGGCTGCTTTTTATGTCCTTTTGTTTTACTTTTGTTATGTTTGTTAAACTCACCATAAATGAGTAGTTTCTTTATCCTGAAATTAGGAGAGTAACGCTTGTAATCATTACTATGGATAAATATTGAGTTTTATCTATTGAACTTGAGTTTTATTCTTTGATTTAATGTTCTATGCTCTTAATGCATGCTATGTGTCGATACCACTTAGACATGATATAAGATACTAATTGAAGAACTGAAAGTTGAAGGTTAATATTGGAAAATCAGAGTATTAAACTTAGAAAATCTAACCTAGAGATAGGCTAGAATCCTTGGTGGAATTCCATAATTAATTATATATCTTAAAGGGTTTTTATTAGGACTAATCACCAATGAAAGTAGGGTTTAGCTCTAATTGGAATATACTTTAGGTGCCTTGAGAGAGGACTTAGGATACCTTAGGATTAATTTCCATCAAAGTAACTATCCTCAATCCAATGAATAGACAAGATTGAATCCATAATAAGGTTAAAGTGTGAAATCTTAATTCTGGAATTGTTTTAACAGATTATTTCATTTTAAGTTCATTGTTCTCTTAGTTTTTAGCACTCAAAATAAATTAGTTTCTCTTCCATTATATTCGGTAACCTAGACAGTCATAATTGTTGTATAGTTTAGTACTTGCTAATTAAATTTCTCATGGGACGATACTCTACTCATTACTTTATTACTTATTGACGATCCGTGCACTTGCGGGGTTGTAAAACCAACAAACACCAAGCCGTCGTTCCTCTATGCTCTCTTTATTCTGTGCAACTTTCATTTTTTTTTAATTTTTTACTTGAATCCTAAATCATTTCATCTTCCCTTGTCAACTCGCCACCTTCTTCGATAGCTGGACACCAATGGTTGCTTTTCTTTTGTGGAATTCATTTTTTTTCTTTTGTTGAATTCAATTTTGTTGCTGCAAATTGAGAGAAATATTTCTTATGAGTACTATGAAAATTCCCTTACACTATGTTTGGTATAAACGAAATCTATAAAATATTATGGAATTCATTTATAAATCCATTTATATCATGTCTAATATAAATGAAAATTCATTTGCAAATTTTAATTTAGAATTCTATGAAATTCATTAAAACTAATCCAAATTTCATAAAATTTGACAGAATTTGTAAATAAATTCTGATTTTAGGATATAAAATTTTTTATTGGACAAAAATACCCTCTTATTTGGGAGAAAAATCTAAAAAATCTCTTGCCTATCATTTCTTATTTTCACGATTTCTCCATCTGTTTTATCTCTCTCCACAAGCTCTCCTCCATCTCTAGGCAGCTCCACCATCTCTGTCCATCTACCTCTCTTTCATTTTTTCCATGAGCTCTCTGTAAGTTCGCTCTCTTTATTTTGACTTTAATGGTGTTATCTGTACATGATTTCTTCGTAGATCTGATCCATTTAGAATTTGTTTGTGCCTATTTTTTGTTTATGAAATATTTGTTTCCTATTTTCCTCAAGAAATGAGTAGAATCCGCTTGTATATTGAAAAACTAATTAGTGATTTTTGTGTTTATCTACTAGCAAGTAGGACCAGCTTATTTTTACTATTCTCATATCATATTGTACTGTGTCTCTATGTACCCATCAAGACCAAAGAATTTTGAAGGAATTTTCTTGATTGTTCGATCCTCAATCACTTGAGCATCATTGTCTCTAACAACATGAATTACATTACATTTGGAGAAATCACAACTCCCAATACATATTTGGAGATTAATGTTCTGGTACATTACATTAGATGTAAGATTAATATATTCATTTAACATGTATTCTGTGCTTGGGAACGGTCAAGTGGTGGAGCAGAAAGTGCTTAATTAGTTTATGGTTAATGTGCATTTATTTTATGTCATTTTGTGTCCACTCTCTGAGCTTTGAGTACTGTCATTTCATCTAATTTCTTTTGATATATTTTGTGTTTAATTTTTCACTATTCCTATTATGGATTGATAACTAATAGGTCCTTTTCGAGTTTTAATATCTGGGAAATTTTGTAAATGGATATTATTTTCATATTAGCTTTATTCAATTTTAGGGATCAAGAATTGAATTTTTTTTAGCTATTATGGGCTTTAAGAACTAAGAATGTAAATGGTACTTTTGCAGTTTGAAATGAAGGGAAACCTTCCTCTACCCTTTGTCCATTTTGGAATTTAAATTAAGCAGAAGCCCTTTTGATTGTCTAGTGCTTTGAAGTTTATGGGAAAAAACCAATAGTTTCTAAGTGCATAATTATATTTGTAATGTGAATCAAAATGTCCTGGTTGTTGCATCATTAGAGGAATAAATGACGCTATTTTAGTTCACAAAAAAAATGAACTTTTGGGGTGCTTTGGAGAATCTCTTTATTGATGATGTTATCTTTTTTTCTGCACTTGCTACATGGATCAGTCCCTGATATGTTGTTGAATTGGTTGTAGATTGAAATGCAAACTTGAATTTTATGTATAGTGCATAATTTGAATCTATATATAGTATCAGCCAGGGTCCTTTTAAAAATTTCAAGATTAATATATCATTTATTTCTAATTAGATCTAATTGGGTTTTGAATGAAAAATATGCTAGATATATAGAGGCATTAAAACATGTTTTACCTAAGGTTTTAAGATTATTATTATTATTATTATTATTATTATTATTATTATTATTATTATTATTATTATTATTTAATCCTCCTAATATTAGAGGAAAAGAAATTGAAATTCTAGCTACTTAGCTAGCTATACGTAGTAGAGCCATGATGATGTAAATAATTATATAGCTGGTTAATCTACTTGCTTGAATAAAAAACATGCATTATATATCCAGTCTTAATTTGTCATTTTCTTAAAACTCCAAAAGGCCACATAAATCAGCAAAAGGTTCTCATAGAAAAGTAAAAAAATGTTAATTATTTTTTGATAATGCAGTGCAGCTGCCACCCAAAAGCGCAAAATATTCAAAAAGAGAAAATACAAATCAGCAGAAAAGCTTCTAATGAAACTCTAAATTATGTGCTGTGTGTGTGTGTGTGTGTGTGTGTGTGTGTAGAGGATCAGTTCTGCAATTTTATTCTTATTTTGAAATAAAGTTAATCTATTTTCTATTTTATTCTACTATAAATTAATCTTTGTTGATGTCACTTATCAAGTGTGTAGTGTAATTCTTTGACAACTTTAATTGATGCTAAATACTACAATTTCTGTGACACCCCTTACCCGTCTACAGTGTAGTCGAGCAAGATATACCACACAGTGTACCGGAACACCATATTTTATCTCAATTATTTTTATCCTTCCTTAATTTATTTCTTCATGGTTATGAAGTGCAATTTGTGAAATTTAACTCATTTAAGTCATTTATTAAAATTTTAAATTCATTTGAGGTTTCAAAAATTTTATAGAAAATCTAGCAGAGTACCGGCTAAAAATGAAAAAAATAGTTCTTTGGAACCTGTGAAAAAACACTTTCAATAGTCATTCTATTCCACAACTCCCAATTAACACATTAATTTTCAACAATTTCTCAATAATTCTTCCATTTGTCATTTATTCATTTAACATCATAATCATGTACATTTCATTTATAAACACAAATTTACAAATACTGACATTCATACCAAATTATATTACATAAGTTTCAATTTATACATGAGAAAATAAAATTTTAATTACAAACAGTATAAAATACCAAAATGGGACCTAGTGTCCTACCAATGCACTGTAGCCTGTGAGGTGACACGGATACTATGCAGAACTGTGAACGGCCTCACCCAGTCTGTGGTCTACTGGGCTCTCTGTCCAAATCTTCAGTACCTACGCATTGCAAAAGCGACGCACTAAGCATAAAGCTTAGTGGTGCCAATAATAAAAGAAAATATAATATGCAAATAAAAGTAAAAATTTCCTAGTTATTGTGCTTATAAGAAATAAATAATTACTAACTTATTGTTTAGTCGAAGGCTAATTACGTTTTATGATATTAACTCATTCTATCATTTTATTAATCGTTTTCTTGATAATTTTGAGCTTCTTTTTATTGTAATCACTCTTGTTCTTTATCTTGATATTTAATTTCCTTACTTTCTTTAATAATCAACTCAATTACATTTATACTTTTCCATGCCCAAGTAACCTATACAAATTGACCGGGTACCTCGAGCCGTCACACCATCGGTCACAATGTGTCTCCCGATGTGCAGACAGAATGGCTAATAAGTCATAAAAGTAATAAGGCATAAAGCCAAGTATAACATTATAATCAGTATAGCCATAGGCTATCATATCACAGAATGGCATGAAGCCATACGTAGTACTACTATCAGAACTCTATTGGCATGCCAACCTATCCAAACCAATCACACTAGGCCTACTAGGGCATATTACAAAGTTATTTCTTGAACATTTGTACTTAACATGTAAGGTTACTATTCATTTAGTCATTTAAGTCAAAATATTGACTTTCTCATATATAATAGTTACATGAGTTTTAATCACATAGATTTACCACATTTTGGTTCCCATAAGTGTTGGCATTAGTTGCCAATCTATACTTCTAACCAATGGAGAATAAATCAATTTCAGTTTTGGGTGCTAGAGTTCACTGTTCCATTAGGCTATTCTACAGTGAGAATTTGACCAAGTTTTTTTAATCAAAGTTGTTCTTTATTGTGTCTAGTTACATTTCACTTTTTGAATCATCCCATTTGGAGTTTTCTAACTCAAGTTATGGCTATTTCACCATAACTGGTCGGATTGCCTTTACCCAGAATTTCTGGGCAATTTTTGGATATTGGCAGTTTCTGTACACTAACTTTTTGGACAGGTTATTGTCAAAATTTGGGTTTATTTTCTTCATGAAAGTTGTAGTCTATGTTTCAGCTTTCTATCTGTATAAAATTCAGGTCAATTAGACTTTTCTACACTGAGTTATGACCAAATGAATGAATACTGTTCATTTGGTCATTTTCCAGGGACAGCATATTGGTCACCCAGATTAGGTCAATTTTTAGAGCCACTTAGGTTGGTTTTCTGGGCAGGTTTCCTTCACCAAAATTGTGGCATTATGTATCTAGTTTCACCTCCAATTAGCTTTGCACCAATTGGAGCTACACAAGTTCAGTTAAGGCTCTCCAAACACACTGGACTCCAGGAGTCCAGACTGCAGCACACAAGGTAGCCTACCCTTTCCAACATTCAATGACTCAATTCACTTCATATTAAGTTTAAAACTTACCAAATGGTCACTAATTGACCATTAATATGTTCATACACTATTGTATGAGCAAACCCTAATTTGGTTCAAACCCTAACTTGTTAAAATTACAAATCTTATGCAAGTTCATTCAATTTCAATTTTATTCATATATATACACTTTAAGTAACATAAATATACAAGTTCAATTTAATCAAATACTTCAAAACCTTAACCCTCACTAAGGGACCGAAATTTCCACTTCCTCCTTAAACCTAGATTCCTTTCCTTTTTGATAAAGTTTTAACTTCCATAAACTCATTTGCAAGATTCAAATAACAATTTTAAGGTTTCATGGCACATACCTCTCTTATGGAAATTCCCAAGCTTGAAAAACTCTTCTTTTCTTCTTCTTTTTGCTGCCTCTAACTTGCCCAAGGTGTAAGATCAATTTTTCATGAAGGGGTTATGAGGTTTTATGGTGTAGTTGGCTAGGTTTTGGAGCTTGGGTGAGTGCATCAATGGAGGTCTCTCTCTCTTTCTCTCTCTCTTTCTTTTGGTTCGGCTGTTATGGAAGAAGAGGCTATTGATTTCTTTTGTTTTTATCTCATTTTTATTTCCTTTTTATCTCTTTAGTTAATTTGTTAAATTATGATTGGGTGGGGGCATTTTAATGACATCATGTGATGTCATAATTCCCAATTTCTTTCATTTTTCTTTCCTTTTCTTTTCTACTCATTTTCAATTAAATTTTTAAAAATATTTATTCATATTTTAGATCATAATAATTATTTACTTAACTGGACAAGTCGGCCAAAAATCATCTCTGAAGACGAAATGACCAAAATGCCCTCCGTTTGGCTTATTGAGCTAAAATCATTTGTACCAATCGAAAAATTTTTCTAAGCCTTTTCTTGGCATTTTAATACCATAGAAACCTCAATGACTCTTCTCTGGAGTCCCACAAATTATTTCATAAATTTTCTCTTGGGTATAGGGCTCCTAGCTGTGAGGACCGCAACTTCTCACTGGGTTACCCATCGCTAGGACACTGGCTCATTTAACTTCGTTGTAATTTATTTCTAAAATTTTTCCTAAATTTTTCTTATCATTATTTGGTCTATTTATGACTCCTCACTCTAGTTTAATTATAGTTCCAGACATTCCAGCTGTCTGGACAGACATTGATCACCAGAACAGTTGAATGTACGGACTAGCTAAAGTGAGGGTGGTACAATTTCTGCTATTGATTTTGCTATCTCAAGGTACCTTTGCATGTGCATTGCACCTTTTTTCTATGTGTTACCATTACTAGTTAAATTTTGTATTGCAATTAAAATAAGGAAATATGAAGAATATTCATAGGAATGCAATAGTAGCTTTAATTACATATGCTGGATATTTAGCTTTCTTGCTTCGTGTTTATCGATATTGAAAGGCCTATGGTGGAATCCAATAATAGGAGACATAATGTTCGTATAACACCCTCACTGCAGCGATTTCGTACATTCTACTGTTCCGGTAACCAGTGTCTGTCCGGACAGCTAAAACGTCTGGAAAAATATTTAAACTAAAGTGAGGAACCATAATCAACTCAAATATTAATAAGAAAAATTTAGAAAAAATTTTAGAAATAAAATACAACCGAGTTAAATGAGCCGGTGCCCTAGCGATGGGTAACTCAGTGGGAAGTTGCAGTCCTTGCAACTAGGAGCCCTAAACCTGGGAGAAAATTCATAAAATAATTTTTGGGACTCCAGAGAAGAGTCATTGAGGTTTCTATGGCATTAGAATGCCAAGAAAATGCTTAGAAAAATTTTTCAATCGGTACAGACAATTTTAATCTGTTAAGCCAAATGGAGGGCATTTTGGTCATTTCGTCTTCAGAAATGATTTTTGACCGACTTGTCCAGTTAAGTAAATAATTATTATGACATAAAATGTGAATAAATATTGTTAAAAATTGAATTGAAAATGAGTAGAAAAGAAAAGAAAAGAAAAATGAAAGAAATTGGGAATTATGACATCACATGATGTCATTAACATGCCCCCACCCAATCACAATTTGACAAATTAAATAAAGAGATAAAAATGAGATAAAAACAAAGACCAAACAGCCATCTTCCTCATTTTTTCTTCTCATTGCCGGAAATCTCTCATCTCTCTCTTTCATGAAAAAAAATTTCCTCATCTCTTAATTTTCATTGATTTCCCTCTACAAAACCCTAGACCTCCTTCATTAAAACTTGTCTACACTACTTGGGAAAGTGTTTGGCTGCCAAGAAAACCAAAGAAAGTGAAGGAAATTGAAGGGAAAATTCTGCCCTCCTAAGGTTAGTGCTAACTCTTACATTTTTCTTTTTATTCCATGTTAGGAAGTTCAAGTGAATGAGAAATTGTTAAGAAATTGAATAAAATACTTATGTAGGAGTATGTATGAATTGTGGCAGCCAAGAGAGGGTTAGGGTTTTGATGGTTTAATTGCAATTAAGTTTGTATATTAATGTCAATTAATGTATACATATGAATTGGAGTTGAATGGAGTTGAATCTTTTTGAGTTTGTATGAGAATGAGATTTGATCAATTAGGGTTAGCATGAAAATTGGAGATATTGTGTTTGAATGGTTAACTGGAGTTCCAATGGTCAATTAGTGACCATTTGATGAAGTTTGACCCTAAATTGGAAGTAATTGTGGCCTTGAAATTGAAAGTGGTATGCTGCCCCCATTGTGCCAGAATGCTAGACTTGAGTCCAGTGTATTCCTAGGGTCATAACTTGAGCTATGTTACTCCAATTGGTTCAAAGCCAATTGGACATGAAACTAGACACATAATAGCACAACTTTGGTGAAGAAATCCTGCCCAGAAAACCAAACCAAGTTGACCTAAAAATTACCCTAATCCGGGTGACCAACAGGCTGTCCCTGGAAAATGACCAAATAAACAATATTTTTCAAATGGTCATAACTCAGTATAGGCAAGTTCAATTGATCTGAAATTTTACCAGTAGAAAGCTGAGACATAGACCTACAACTTTCATAAGGAACACAAATCCAAATTCTGACCATAACCTAGTCAAATTGCCAACCAAACTTAGGTCACCAAATCTGGCAGAACCAAATTGCCCAGAAATTCTGGGTACAGGTCACTCCGGCCAGTTATGGTAAAATGACCATAACTTGAGCTACAAAACTCTAAATGGAGTGATTCAAAAAGGGAATTAAAGAAGACACAATAAGGAACAACTTTGATGAAGAAAAGTTAGCCCAGTTTCTATTGTAAAATTGTCCAATGGAACAGTGAACTTAGGTAATCAAAACTGAAAATTTAGAAATGCATCTAGGGGACTTTAAATTGCAATTGGCAATTAATACTAGCAAATGTAAAACTCAAAATGTGGGATCTTGGTGTAATTAGAATTAATATATCCATTAAGTATGAAAAAGTCAACATTTTGGTTGACTAGTAAGGTGAATAGTAATCAAAATGATTAGTAAATTAAGATGAAGACCTAGAACCAATTCTAAGCTTAAATGCTTAGAATTGTATGACAAATGTGGACTATGCATCCTAGTCAAAATTGTTAAAGGGAAATTAAGGCCATAAATTTGAAATCCATGAAATGTTCATGGATTACTTGAAACATGAAAAATAAGTCACCTAATTGATGTGAATAGATAGTTAGGGCTTATATGCCCATCACAAATAGAATTCATAAAATATTAGTAACTCAACTTGAAATATAAAATTTTTAATTATATAAGTAGATTTTTGAATGTATAAATGAGAAAGGAAAAATGTTTTGAATACAATGGTACATGTGAACCATTGTTTTGAATTGTGATCAATATGAATGACATAATGAATGAATAAATGAATCATATTAATGTATGAATGAGACAGTAGTTCTCATTATTGTAGAAAGGAAAAGTACTTTGAGTACAATGGTATAAAAGGATAATTGCTGTGAACTGTAATCACATAAATGATTAAATGAATATATGAATTATAATTGAAATTTATCATGAAATAATGAAGTCATAAAACACAATGTATTAATATTTAATGATATTATGTGCCCTTGTATTGCCTAGACACGTGTGTCAAATTGGATAGATTGGCATGCCAATAGGGTATTGTTTTAGCAGTACTGCGAAAGGCTTTATGCCTATATTCATGGCTTTTATGCCTGTATTCATGGCTTTTATGCCTGATTATGTGATATCATAGCCTTTTAGCCATATTGACTGCATACGTGGTTGACGTTCTGCGTCCCGTGGTTGACGTTCTGCGTCCCATGGTATGATGGCTCGAGGCACCGCGGTGTCCAGTGCCATCGACCCGTTATCCAGTTTAGTCAGCCTGTCGCAGGTTACTTGGGCAGTGTAATTTATTGAAATAAATCAAGACTATTAGTAATTAAAAATATTAGAAATCAAATAAATGAGTTAATAAGACTTCAAAAGAATTAGTTAGAATTATGAAATGATCCAAACCACATAAAAATTGTTAAGTAAAATGATAAAAGAGTTGCAAAAATAGGTATAACTTAACTAAATATTTTAAATTTACCTTCTATTGCCATATGAATATAAACTGAGTATTTTTATTAATTATGTATATTGTACATTATCACTGTGAATTTAGGAATTAAACGCTTCCAAAGTGGAACAAATTAGAACAAAAGATAATTAATATTAGACACATTGTATTAAATTAAATTGATTCTTAAATATTCAAATTGTGCTTCGTTCTTTCTTTACTTGTATATTTTATTTTCTTGTTATATTATTGCACCACTAAGCAGCAATGCTTAGCGCGATGGATTTGTTTCCTCGCACAAGTACTTTGACTAAGATTTTTGGAGTCCAGATCTGCAGAAGTGTCTGAAGTATTCAAGGTTGTCACCTTCTCAGCAATGCATGTAGATAGGGGCCATATAGATCATATTTTGTATTTTATATAAAATGTTAGATATTGTATTATAATGTAGATTACGAACAGGTAATTAATAGAAATGTGATGTAAATTAATAAATTAGCTTTTTCATATGTAATTAATTTATATCATGTAAATTATGAAATTATGTAAATTAATGAAATTTGAAAATTTTACTTATATGATTTGAGCATGAATGAGATTGTATGGATTTGAAGACAGATTTGAAATATATAGATAATGCATGGAAATGAATATGAAATTGAGATATATGAATGAGATGTGAATTATGAGATGGTTATGAAAATAATTGATGAGATTTTTATTGTAAAATATTATTAAAATTTTCAAACAGGTGAATAGTAAAACACGCCAAACGATAATAAAATAGGGGAAACTCCGTTAGTTTCTCCGTCGAAAAATAATTGATATTAAATATAACGAGAACAAAATTTTTAAAAAAATAAAGTAAGGTAAGTTAGGGTGCTCCAGCACCGAATGTAGCACGCCTTGCTCGGCTACACTGTAGTCGGGTGAGGGGTGTTACAGTTCGACAAGAGTTAATGTGGCAAATAGAGAATAATACAAATGTTCGAGACATCTTACGTATGGGACTTAATGCATTTAGAACACTAGTAAGCCTTCTAAAGCAAAAAAAATTACTTAAAGATACTTGTTTCAGTAGTGTTGAGGAACAAGTTGCTAAATTTCTATGCATTTTAGCTCATAATATGAGAAATCGCTTTATGAACTTTTCTTTCATTGAAGTGGGGAAACAATAAGTCATCGTTTTCACCAAGTACTTAAAGCAATCATTTCTCTAGAAGAAGAGTTTTAGTTGTAGCCAAATGGTTCCATAGTTCCTACAGAAATATTGAATAGTGAAGGAAGATTTTATCCATATTGTAAGGTAAACTTATAAATATTAGCATTTTAGTCAATAGAATTTATTTACATGGTTAGCATACTAATCTATTAAATTCAATTGTATAGAACTGCATTGGTGCAATTGATGGAACACATATTCGAGTCAAAGTTCCAAAAGCAAATGTGTCGAGATATAGGGGAAGGAAGGAATACCTACAATGAATATATTGGCTGCATGTACATTTGACTTGAGATTTACTTATGTGTTATCTGGTTGGGAAGGATTAGCTTCAGACTCAAGGATACTAGAAAATGCATTAACTAAGGAAGATAAATTAAGAGTTCCTCAAGGTATTTGTAATAAGAATTAAAACATTATTATTACTTACCCATTTTTTAAGTAGTTATTTAAAGTTTTTCAATTTTTCCATAGGTAAATTTTATCTAGTTAATGTGGGGTATCCTTTAAGGTCTAAATTTATCACTCTATATCGAAGTACTAGGTACCATTTGAAAGAGAACTCTCGTTGTCCTCCAAAAAATATGAAAGAACTATTCAATATTCGACATGCATCACTATGCAATGTGATTGAAAGGGCATTTGGAGTGCTAAAAAAGAGGTTCCTATCATAGCTAGTGGATCAGAGGCAAATTATGATGTTGATATAATTTCTGGAATTGCTTTAGCATGTTACATTTTGCATAATTTTCTTATGTTGTGTGATCCAGATGAAGATCTCTTACGTCAAGTTGATAATGAATTGATGCAAACTGAGTTTGAAGCTACTGAAATTAGATCTAATATTAGGGATGCAGATGCTCGACTAGGAGAGCAAATAAGAAAAGACATGGCTATGTGCATGAGGCAAGATTATATGTCTAGATCTTAAGCTTATTTTTATTTCATTATTCTTAAGAGACATTACTTTTTGTTAATTACCTTATTGAATTTCCTTTATGTTTATTTTTATTTCATATTGATTTTTTATTGTTTTAATTTTTTTCTCTATATATTGTAATATTGTAAATAGATGGCTGCATTAATAGAAGATGATAATTGCTTCAAAAAAACTGGAAAGTATCTTAGATGGCCTAAGGAAATGGATAAGCTTCTTTTTGATCTTTTAAGAGAAGAAAAGGCAAAAGGAAATAAGGAAGAGAAACAATTTAATAAAAGAGCATGGGACAATGTTATTGTTGTTCTTAATGTAGAGTTTCAAAAGAAAAGGAAGACAATTGATAAAGGAAAAGCGGTTAATAGGTTGAAGACTATCCAAAAGTTGATGAACCTTGCAAATTGAACGTTTGGATAAAAATAGTGGCTTTGGGTGGAATGACATTACAAAGAAAATTGAAGCTATTCCAAGCGTTTGGAAAAGTGTCATACGGGTATTAATTTGAGGCATGCATTGTTTTGCTTATGATGTTGTTGATATGAATTTATATCATTATGTATTTGTGCTAAACCAAGCAAAAAGAGGTTGTTTTGTGTTCTTACCAATTTTTTCAAGTGAAGAATGAGTATAAATTGGTGCGAGATAAGGAACTTTATTTCTTAGAGGATTCTCATGATTTATTTGAAAAGGATCAAGCAAATGGAGATGTGCAAGTGCAAAAGGAAAGGTTTGAAAGTGGCAATCAGATCGAAGTTTGCAAATTGATGAAAGTGATGAGATTCAGGTAAATAATGAGATGAACCTTGACAATCAAGATCATTTAACTCAATTTGCTCAACATTCACCAAGTCATGATAGCTTTTCATCAGCTTCTCATAAATAAAAAATGACATCCAAAGAGGGTAAACGAAAAAGACTGATGTTTGATATTATTACTGATGAGATTTTAGAGGTGACATCCTCAATGAAAGAAATTATACGTGCTATTACAAGTACCAGTTAACGTCGATATAGTGCAAACAAAATTACAACAGAGTTGAAAAACCTAGAATTGAATAAAAGGAAGGCAATGGAAGCCCTTGAGTTTTTGTATGTGAAGGATCATGAATTTTTATTTGAAAGATTCTTTGCATGTGATGATGATATTAAACTTTCTTGGCTGAAGTTGAAAATGGGATCACGTCAGTAATAAAATTTATGTATATGGATGTTGAATATTGTTGCCATGTTTCCTTAGGAAATTTGAGGTTATAATGATAGGTTTTGAAGTAGTAGATTGACATTTTGCTTTTTGCTTCTTGTTATTGACATGCTTTGTTTATTATGAACTTTTTAAGACTTTGTTTAATGCATTATTAGCAGACTTTACTTCTTTTCATTTACTGTGAACTTTTTGAGACCTTGTTTAATGCATTATTAGCAGACTTTGCATCTTTTCTTGTTGTAAGTTGATAAGGACATGTGGAGTGGTGGTGGAGGAGGAGTGGTGGTGGTGGTGTTGTTGGTGGTGTGGTGTTGGAGGAGTGGTGGTGGTGTTTGTAGTAAAGTGGTAATAATGGTAAATAGAAAAGGGCATGTTTAGAAAAAAAATATTGAATTGAATTTTACATTTATACTAAATATAAAATTTATTTCATTTAAAATGAATTCCAAATTTGATATACATCATACTAAACAAAATAATTCATTTGCAAATGAATTCCAATGAATTCTATCTTGGAATTAATTTGCAAATGAAATGAATTCCATGAAAGATTTGAGCCAAATAGGAGGTAATTATGAATTTTAATTTCTTAACTCATAATTAAACTTTTCTTGGAGTTTTGTTGTATGTATTGCTCATGCTAACCTATTGTTGTTTTCATGTTGTTTCTATGTTCCATATGTTATTTCTATGCTACTCAATTTTGCTTCTATTTGTCTTTTAACTCCTGTAAATGCTCAAGTTAGTTCTTGGAAAAAAAAGTTGTCCCTATTTTCAGCATTTGACACTCATGGAATGTGTTACTATCAAACTCTTCTTTATTTGTTCTATAGTTACATCGATCCCTTTGAAGTTTGTTCTCATCTCTTGTCAACGCTAGGTCAGAGGTGAGTTTTCAAAATTTATCGATTGCATGTTGTTTTTATTATAGTTTTGTGCATTTAATTTGTAAAAAGTTACACCTTCTCCTCATTGAATTTTCTAATACTTTTGGTCTTCATAGTATAGTTGTGTACGTTAAAAAAAAGAAAAAAAGATTTGCAGCCAATTTTTACAATCGATTGAAATCAGTTGCTATGAGTAACTAATTTTTTAATCGATTTGTAATTTTATTTTTTTTAATAAAATAATTGTTTTTAAAAAAATTTAGCAACTGATTTAAAAGTTGGTTATTAAATCGATTGTTATAGCAACCGAATTATAATTAATTGCTAAATCAGTTGCTAATGGATATTAGAAAAATATTAAATATACGATTATAACCAATTTTAAAATTAGTGGCAAAATTATAGAACTTTTTTAATTGACTCCAAAATTTAGCAACCGATTTGCAATCGGCTATAAAAATTAGTTACTATTAGTAACCGAATTCGGTTGCAAACATTAATTCACATTCGGTTGCTGTTAGCAACCAATTTTTACAATCAATTATGAATCGGTTGCTAAATTTTAGTGGGGAGGGGGGAGGGGGAGGGGGGGTGGGGGAATTCTAGCCCAAATTTTTTTTATTTGCAAATGATTTTAGACCAGAATGAAATTGGTAGCTAATATTAGTTATTAATAACTGATTTTATAACAAATTGTGAATCGATTGCAAAATCTTTCCCCTAAAAAATCTCAGCCAATTATTTTTTTTAATTTATAATTGATTTATAAATTAGTTGCTAAAAACAATCGATTTTTGGAACCAAATGAGATCAGTTATTATTAGCAATTAATTTTGCAACAAAAAACCTAATCAATTGCAATTTTTTTTTTCAAAAGATTCCCTCTTATTTTTAAAAGAAAATTATTAATTGATTAAATCGGTTGTTAATTTACTTATATAAATCACTACTCTTTTTTTTCTGCACTCCTTATTTTCCTTTTTCTCTATATCTTCTCTTTTCTCTTTTTTTTTTTTTTATCATCATTTTCATTCTTATCTATTTTATTCATCTTTTCATTCTAATATATTTTTTTCATCATTTTTCTTTTTCATCGTCTTTTTCTTTCTCATTTTTTTCCTTTTTCTTTTTCTTTCTTAACTATTTTCTTTCTCGGCTATTTTCTTTTTCATTTTTCTTCTTCTTCTTTTTCTTTCTCATATATTTTCTTTTTCATCTTTTTTTTTTCTTTTTCATTTTTCCTCTTCATCTTCTTTTTCTTTCTCATCTACTTTCTTCTTCATATTCTTTTTTTTCTCATTTTTTATTTAATTTGATTTTTATTATAATTTATTTTTTACAAATATGTTTTGTTAGTAAATTATTTGTAGTACTTATTTTTAATACTAATTAATTTTTTATTATAATATATATATGTCAATTTTTTTATTAATTTTTCTTATAAATATATTTTTATATTTAATTTTTTGTTATTATTTTGATTAATAATTATTAATAACAATAATAATTTGTTTTTTTATAATATTTTTATATTAATTTTTTAGTACTAAATTTTCATTAATAAATTATTACTTTAGTAATTTTTAGAATAGTTTATTTATGATTTTTTTTAACGGTTTCTGTTCTTTAGAAAACGGTTACAAAATTATCAATTTAACGGTATCAAATTTTTTGCAACCAATATTTTTAGCCAAAAATTTTTTTTTTTAATTTGATTATTTTAACAACCAATTAGGTTTTTTTTGTTGCTATTTGCAATAGATTTTTTGTTGTTAGAAGCAACTAATTTATCAGTCAGTTATAATATGATTTAACAATCAACTTCATTGTAACCAACTGAAGTAATTGCTAAATTCATTAACAATTGATTTTAATATATTAGCAACTGATTCAGTCAGTTGATAATTTTTTTTTTTAGCGATAATATACTTTAATTTTATACCTCATATATTTGTACAATTTTATGCAAAAATGATATCTATAGTCTTCTTAGTGTTTTTCTCATCGGTAGCAGGTATTGCTTTTCTTTCCTAATATTAGTTTGTTTTGTCTTTTCCTCTGTAATTGTAAGACCAAATGTTTTTACTTTTTATGTTCCCACTGTTCTTTTTTTTTTTTAAATATATTGGCTATAATTTTTTTTTATTTATATTTAATCAAACTATATATTTTAAAATATAAAATATATAATTAAATTTATTTATTAAATATATAAATTTTACATATTTATATTTTAAGCTATGTAGAGGTGAGAAGAATTTCTTCGCTAATTATATGATATGTGCGGCTTTGCTTGCTTTCTCGTGCTGCTGTTTCTTTCTCACTGTTAGTTGAGGTTAGATTAATTTGCGCAGTAGACCTCTGCGAGATGCATCGAAGTTCTGTGATTAACACGGAGAAGCTGATATGGAATTCTCTAGAATCAAGTAAAAATAAAGATAAAGGAGGGAGGGATTTCTTGTAAATTTAGGAAGTGAGTAAAAAAAAAAAAAAAAACTCATCTCGTTAACCAAATTTCGACTAACCCAGACCAAAATCCCACTTCGATTACCTCCTATGTTCTTGATTAAGCTGGTCATGCTTTTCTTTTAACTCAATAAAATATACTTTTTCATAAATTAGCTAAAAGAAGGCCTAAAAATTTTAAAATTTTCACAATGTTATATATTAATTTGTAAACTATAAAGGCCTATACAAAATTCTTTTGAAAAAAAAAATTGAATAAATTTCTGTACTTTCACCTAAGGGTCAAATAAACTCAAAATCAAGTTTTCAGAACATGCTTCAATCCCTATTTGAATTAATGAAAACTTGATTTTAACTTATTTGAGGCTTATTTGACTTTTTGCTAATTGAATTTCACAGATCCTAATCTCTTGTTGTGTATGTGAATCCAGTAAATAAAATAAAAATTAAAAAGTAAATGACGGAAGGTCCACCTACCATAGGACTTCGGAAAATTAAATTAGAAACTGAGTAATATAAAAGAATACAAGCCTTACAGACTGCGGCCTACCTTAAGGTCAAGAATAAAGCACATTTTAAAGAGCCCTCTCGTGTATATTTAACAAGGCAATTGCCGCTAGCTAAAAATAAATTTAGTATATAAATAGTTTTAATTTATGAATTTTTAATTTTAATATATGAAAGTAAAATAATATTTTAAATTTATTATTAATTTTTAATATTTCATTTTTATTACTTTTATGTAGATTAAATTTTTTTATCTTTTAAATTTTGAAATTAATATTTCATAAAAAAAATAAAATGTATAAAAATATTATATAAATAAGATAAATCATGAAAATAATAATAATAATAAATTTATTATTTAATTTTTAAATTTTAATTGATATTATAATTTAATCTATATATTTTAAAAATTAAACTATTTACTCTCTTAATTAAAACTCAGTTAAAATCAAAAGGTCCCCTATCTATTTTACCGTTAATGATAAGTGAATGACAAAATTGCCCATGAATCACCCTTATAGCCATCTCTTCAAAGAAGCCCGATTTTCTCTCCTTACCATCTCTCTCCACTCTGTCCTCTGTTGAATTTCAGAATCAATTCTACTCATTCTACTTAATTCATCACTATATTTCTAATCCCTTCTCCCCCAACAGCTTCAAAACACAGACCAACACCTCCACCATTACTAGCGGCGCCCCAATCTTCCCCATCATATAATTCCTTGCTTCCCTTCTTATCATCTGTTGCATCACCGCCTAACATATGCAGTGAACCCAACAAATCTAGCCTCTACTCCACTATTTGCTGCCCCCAACCAATCCAATGAAGGTCGAATCCAATTCGCAAGGACGCGAGGTGGATTTCGCAAAGTGAAAAACTGTATTTTTTTTTTATTTCCTTAAACTAGGTGTGTTTTGGAGAAACAAACAGAGTAGTAGGGATTTTTGGAGGTCTTGAATTGGGTAGTCTTGAGCTTGGTTCCTGTCCAGAAGGGGTGGAGCATGTTGGTGGGATTGATTAGGCCATGCTTGGCATTGTGATTCGGCAACTATTATAAAACAAATATTGGTGAAATGCTAATTTCATCTTTGATTCTTATTTTTATTGTTGTTTTTCAATGATGTGTGGCTCGAGATTTACAACATTCTCACTTGAAAAATGTTAATGCTTTGGACCACCTATTGGTTTACACTCCTTGTGGCCATCTAGTTCAATACAAATTGCTATCACCAAGGGGAGAATCGAGCAAAGTTGCCCATGTTTCCCCCTTTTTTGTGATTTATATGATTTCTTTCTTCTCTTTCTACCCCAGTTTTATTGTGTTTTGGCTTGAGTTTATTTGTTTCCATTGAAAATGATTTTGTTTGGATGGACATTTTGGTTAATTAAGTTTCTTTAGTATTAGCTTTTGTTGGTGTTGCGTGTGGGTTTAATGGTTCTTTCTTTGGTGGAGTGAGATGT
Organism: Hevea brasiliensis; assembly: GCF_030052815.1. Taxonomy (NCBI): domain Eukaryota; kingdom Viridiplantae; phylum Streptophyta; class Magnoliopsida; order Malpighiales; family Euphorbiaceae; genus Hevea; species Hevea brasiliensis. Next base: position 100,393,792 of record NC_079493.1, read on the forward strand.
GGGCTGTGATTTAAAAGGTCTGCGTGTGTGTCGATGCCATAAGAGAGAATGGAGGTTGAGGTGAGATGGGGTGGGGAACAAATGTTGTGGGGAATGGGGAGATGCTTCAATTGTTTGGGCATGTTCTTGGTGTTGTAGAAATAGAGAGAGAGAGAGATATGAGTCAATAACTAAATAGATCAATTTCCAAAACACAATGGCTAAAAAAACTATTGACAATTCAAGTATAGAACTTTTCTCTTGACTTTTTCCGAGTCATAGTTCTCTTGAGTTAACCAAGTTTTTCATAGTTTGCCTCCCTTGTCCAATCGGCAGGGGAGGGCTCTCTATTTTGTTCTAGTAAAAAGATGGGCAACCTCCCCATCTCAATCTAGTGTGGTATTACTGTTGTTTTGTGTTTATAGTTTTGTTGATCTTGGAGCTTCAAGGTGAGGGTTTTAAGTAGAAGATCAACACACAGGAGCTAGGTTGTTGAAGCTCTATTGGGTTTGTAAATATTTTGGGTCTAAGAAGCTGCTGCTTCAAGGTGGGGAGAGGTTCATGCATGTCAAGGATGATGGTATCTCTAGGGCTAAAGCCTTCCATTCCTGCTGAAGGTGTTCCCCTAATGCTAAGAGAGGCAGGTGAGCTCTACCTTGTCACTCTTTACTGTTGATGGTGGCTCTATGTTGGGGAAGACAGGAGGCTTGGTTCTGTTTGGTTTTGGAACTCCTATGATCATCCTTGTGTGCTCTTTGAGCTGTTGGTCAAAGCTACCTTTTTAATCCCAATCGGTGGTCTTGCTTGGTGAGAAGAGAGGTACGGCATCACTTATGGTTGGGTGGTTCACGGCATCACTTGGAGTCTGGCGGTGTAGTGAAGAGGTGGTTGTGTCTTCAACTTTTTGCTTAAGTTTATTATTTGGGCTATGATGTAGTAAGCTTGACTTTGAGCCTTCTGTTAATATTGTTTATGTTTCTGGCCCATTCCATGTAAGTGTGCCCTATGGGCCTTGTTTTATGCAAATACATTTGCAATTAAAAAAAATGACTAAAAAAACTCAGGTATCAAATAATAAAGTTTTCTAATAAAAATAATATAACATAATTAACATTAATCAAAGTAATAATATTAATTATTTATAATAAAAAAAATTAAATAAAATAATTATATAAAAAAATTAAATATTAATTAAATATATCTAATATTTTCATTAATTTAATTATGAAATTTAGGGTAACAATAGTAATAATAAAAGTACTTACAATGAAAATAAAAAAGATTAGTAAATAAAAGAAACAGAATTAAAAACATAAAATAAAAACTAATAACTATTATAATTATATAATTATTAAAAAATGATAATCTCTGTATAACAAGTGTCACATGTCAAAATTAATGAAAATTTTGTCTACATTACAACACTAAGAGAAATTCTACCTACTATATATATATATTTAACCATTATAGTTTTTTAATCTTCTACCAAATAAATCCTAAAATATAAAATCTCACGAATATAATTAGTTTAGAATAGAAATTAAAGGAAAAGGATTTTAATAGTAATTTAGGTTAGAATATCGACATGAATAAATATCTCAATTCTTTTTAATATTTTGATTGGCCCAATAATTTAGATCAAAATTATAGTTGGATTTTATTTAGTGTCCTAAATTATTGAATGGAATATATAGCCTAGCTTAATTGGCTGAAGGCATATTATGCACCTAGTAAATTTAGGTTAGAATCATCACTCCCCCAACTCCCTTGAAAAAAATTATTGAATGGATTAAGGATATGGACATAGATACACGCCCTTGTGATTATTTTAAAATTATGATTTTAAAATAATTTATTTTATAAAATATATGTTAAAAAAATAGCTAATATATATGTTTTAGTGGTATTACTTCTAAGCTAAATTGTTTTTAACCATTTAATTTTATTTTAAAATTTATAATTTAATTAAATAATTCAAATAGTTCATTCTAATTAAAGCTATTTGTTCTTTTTTTTTTTTTTTGGTTAATGATAATATTGGCTAATAATTTAAATTACTTTGCTTATATAATATAGTCTAATTTAACATACATTTTGTATGGCATAATGATTAAATTTAACACTTTAATTTGATATATGTTTTAGGTGCCTTCTATGGTATGAAATAATTTGCACTTGAGTAGAAAACATTAACCTTACTGGTGAAGGTTCTTTTTATCTGCAAGATTTGAATGTTGAATGAACCCCACTTTCTCTCTTTATTATTCCTAAAAACAAGACTAAAAAAAAAAAATGCTAATATCATGGGGCCATAATGATAAATACTACCAAATAATATACATAGGATACCTTATTTCTATAATAGACAATTGCTTGTAAGAAATAATGCATTCTTGAAATGTGAAAAGCCAACACACTTGATTGTAATGCGTTTTGAAAATTAAATGTGAATGCTTTAGCTTAAGCTTGCATTTGGAAAATAAATCTGTAATTATTGAGAAAATATCATTTTTTTTTACTCTATAATAAATAAATAAATAATGTCTTATTCCTCACTTTTTCACCTTTTCTTGTTGCTCTTTATTTTAAATTCAAGAAGTCATATCAAAGCTTGTTCATTGTAGGCATAAATTTCAATTTTCCACTCAATTTTGTATCAAATCTCCAATACACTTCAATTGATATTTGAAGCTTACTTAGAATGAACCTTTCAATAGAATTTTTTATTATTATATATTTTATATTAGAAATTAAAATTATTTTCTACATTTTTGTTTATATTAATTATTATTATTATTTATTTTGTATTATTATTTTATTTTTATTATTTAATTTTAATTAATTTATTTTTTCCAATTAGCTCAAATAAATTCAATTTCATTCGAATATAATACTTATGCTAGCATAAGTTAAAATACAAATTAATATATATATATATATATATATATATATATATATATATATATTGGGGCCTTTATGCTTGATCTTATGTGAATGAGGTATATAAATTACTTCATTTTTTGTGTTTATCATAATCACTATTTTTTTAAGAAAAAATATAAATAAGAAAAAAAAAATTAAGTTTTTATATTAAAATTTAATTAATAATAGAAAGCATTTATAATTTAAATTGTCAACATTTTATTAATCATAGAAGGTCTTATAATATACATAAAAAATTACATTATTCAAGAACTCAAAATTAAGGTTCTGTTTTTCTTATACAAAATAACTTATTTCTAAAAAAGCTTTTTGAGATTTTTTTTTTATTTGGCATCCATGAAATCAAAAGTTTTGGAGAGAATTTTCTAATATATTTTTTAATGTATAAAATCTGTACATGCCACGTATGTATACACATTAATCTAGCCTTAGCTTTAGAATAGGAAGCTAAATCTAAAAAGTAAACAAAAAGTTAATTACATGACTACAGGAAATCAGCTATAGAAACTAAATTAATTCTTATAATTATAGGATTCCAACAGGCATAATTCTGAATATGATGAATTGGAAATTATTTTCTCTTATTTAAAATATAAAGAGAACAATTAGTTTTTTAATAAATAAAAATTGTCAAAAAAAAATACAAGCTTAATATTATTTTATTTATATTTTAATAGAAAATCAAATAAAATAAATTCAAAAAAAATTATAATTTTCTAAATTTGGTTTAATTTATTGTTAATTATTGTTTAAATGATCAAAATTTCTTTAATATTATTTTTATTATGAAATAATTAAAATTTTTTATTAACAAAATGATTTCTCCATTCTAATTTTATATTTAAATAATTATATATTATATTTAAAATAAATTTATATGTATAATATAAATATGGTACATATAATTTTTTTTCCCTATTAAGATGTTTATGTCTTAAATTATTAAGAATAATTATACTAACAGATTTATAATTTTATATCATACTGTAGATATATTTTATGTTTGTGTTTTTAATTTATAAACCCATTAAATATATATAAGTGTAAGAAGAACATTTAAAAATAGACGAGTTAAAATAATTTAATCGCATTTTTTTCATGATTTATAGCAAAATGTTATGTGTAAATATTATATTAACTAAATAATAAATTACACAATATGATAATTTTTATGCATATTTTATATTTATTAAATTAATAATTTATACAATATAAAAAAAAAGGCCATCATGTAAATAAAATAAAGTTTACCCGATGGCCTTCTTACCTTTGTATTTACTAATAAAATTTTTAATTTGGCACTATATAATTTAAAATTTTACTTTTAATTAATAATAAAATTAATGTAATTATCAAAATTCTAAAAAAAATATATTGTTCTAATCTTCCTAATTAAAATTATCTTAACACATTTACACATATTCAATGAGTTTATAAAATATAGACACCGACGTAAAATACATTTACGGGAACGTTTTCATACAAAATTATATTTTTAATATTTTAGACATAATATATGTAAATATTATATTTTTAATATAATATATATAACTATTTAAATATAAAATTTGATGAAAGTGGGAATAGATCTAAAATTTATATTAGTGAAAATAATATATATGCGTGCTCTATCCGTAAGATTTGAATTATATCCCTTCAATGTAAACTATTAAGTGATTATTTAAGAATATATTTTTTTAAATAATACTATTAATCAAGATTATGATGGCCATAGAAAAAATGAAATATTAATAAATGAATTAAAATTAAACTTAATATGTATAAAAAATTTGATAGCATTATTTATTTTAATTATTATGGTAAAAAAAGATTAAATTAAATAAATTAACAATTGCAAATAAAATATAATGACTTAATGATTTAAATTTTTTAAGTTTGTGGAAAATTTAAGTAAAAAAAGTATGAGAAAATATAAAGAATTAATTATTAAAATAATTTAAAAAATTATTATCAAAATAATGTGAGGTTGAAACATTTAAAAAATAATATTTATTAAAGAAAACGTCAATTAAAAAAGAAAATTAAGGAAAAGTAGTTCAACAAAGAAAACCCAATTAGCAATTTTTATATTATAGGTGAATGACATTATCTTACTATATTTGTTCTTTTTTTTTTTTTTTTTTTTTTTTCTGAATTGCTAAATGCATTACACGGCCACTCGGGCATCAGCATAGATGCACTTCAAAATGGAAGTGGGCATGGCACTCAGCAAATTACAAGGTAACAGATTAGATGCATACAACCTAGCAACACAATCAGCAACTGAATTGAATTTCCTATTCAACCAGGAGAAGCTGATATTGCTAAAACCAGGAAAAAGAGCTTTAATGGCTTGTAAAGTTGCTTGAATCTCCCACGAGATTCTACTTCTATGATTTCGAATGGCATTGATAAGAACTACAAATCTGATTCAAACACACAGGATGTATAACCCATCCTCATGGCTAAACGAATTGCCTCCAACATGGCTCTAGCTTCACCGACCAAAGGAGAGGCACAATGAATTCTCTTAGCAACTCCATCAATGACTTGACCTCTGCAGTTATAAACTATCATTGCAATAGATGCTATCTTATCCTCTTCATTCCATGAAGCATCACTGTTAAAATTGAGGACCCCATCCAGAGGAGGTTCCCATCTCCCTTCTGTAGCAGCTTCTCTATTCAAGGGGAGAATCCCACTTGAACTAAAAGGCAAGTTTTTCAGCTCCAAGGCACATCTCCAAATGTGATGAGACACTGCCAAAGGATCAAAAGCTATATGATAAAAAATAGCTTGGTTCCTTTCTTTCCAAATTACCAACAAAGTAAGAGCAACGGAGATAATAAGATCTTCAAAGTCTTGCTCATGTTGAAATTCTAACCAGAGAGATCTCTACCACATCTTAAAAGAAGAAAAACCCACTGAGTTGGGTTCATAGGAACACGGGCTTAGAATGTAACACCCCTCACCCGTCTACAGTGTAGCCGAGCAAGGTGTATTACATTCGGTGCCGGAGCACCCTATCCTGTCTTATCGGGCACAATATTATTTTACTTTCTATTTAATCGTATTATCTTACGTGTAAAAAAATTTTTTTTTATCCCATTTCATTTTGATGGAGACTGGGACAGAGTCTCTTCTATTTTACTAGTACATGGCGAGTTTACTTATTTTACCTGTTAAAAATACACATCCATATCATTTTCCATAAATCATGTCATGTCATCATAATGCTTATACTCATTTCAAGTAAATAAAATACTACATTTCATTCATATAAAATTAAGTATAATATTTACAATTTATATTCAATCCAAAAATTTAATTACATGTCTTAAAATAATTTACACAATTTACTTATGTACAATGATCCAAAATGCAAAATTTAAATACACATGAGCCCTACCCAAAATGAACTAGTGACGTGACACCGACCCTGTAGCAGATATGATCCTCTCTATCTGTACTCTCCTACTACTGCTGCGGCTGCTGGTGCTTTCCTGTACCTATGTGATAGAAAAACCAACGCGCTAAATATTTCTACTTAATGGTGTAATAATTTGAAATAAAAATAATAAAATAATTGAAATAATTGTCCGTATAAAATTTACTAAATTTTTTTTGAATTTATTACATATTTATGAAACTTTGGAAGCAACAGATTATCGGGATCTTTTTATTCACATTCAGTCTTATTAAATCCATGACAGTGATCTCTTCATGTACTTATTTAAATTTAAGATGTGTTACTCATATTTGTGCTCAAGTAACCTATAACAGACTATAAAGACTGGATACACGGGAGTACACTAGTTAGACATCCGTATGTCTATACAGTATATAACGGTCATGTCAGGCATAAGGCCAGCGGGCAGACATATGTCAGTAATAATAATAGGCACTATGGCCAAAGGGCAGACATAAAGCCTGTAGAACAATTATCTTAGACATATGTTGTCTGTCAATGATCATTCATTTGGGCAGTACTGCAATTTATAGTCCCTAATTGGTATACCAATTGATCCAAGCTATATAAATGAGTCTAGGTGTACTCTAGGCAAAATAATATTATTTAATACTCATAGTTTCATTGATTCATGTCATTTTCATGCTTAGCAAGTTATTGTAATTTACTTCATCTCATATGCCAAATCATATTAAGAACCTTTCTCAAGGTCCAGGTTTAGTATCTTAGATTCACCTAGCAATTTGGCCAAGATGTGGCCCTTATTTGGCTACACTTCCTTCATGGAAGTTGTTTCTCTATGTCTTGTCTTTGTTTTCCCTTTTAAATCATGTCATTTGAAGTTTTAGAACTCATATTATGGTCAAATAACCATAACTGGTTCATTTCCTAATTCTGGTTTCTTAAATAGGCAGATTTTAGAGTTACACTTTACCTAATTAATTGAATATGTTACAGCCAAAATTAGGCCTACTGTTCTTCATAGAAATTGTTACCCTATGTCTTATGGTCACTTAGATATTTAAATTATAATTTTCCAAGTTTTTTAGAATTAATTATGACTAAATCATTGGCCTGGACTCAGGTACCCTGTGTCTTCAGGGTCCAAGTTCAGGTCAGTAGCTTTGACTCTACTTTTAGGGTCCTTATGTTCATAATTTGAGGACAATGTCTAAAACAAAGTTGGAGCCCTATTTTTTAGGGTTCCAGATCAGTATGACTTATCCCAATTAGAGTTCTTAGTGGAAACTCAACTTTTAGGGTCCTTATGTTCATAATTTGAGGACAATGTCTAAAACAAAGTTGGAGCCCTATTTCTTAGGGTTCCAGATCAGTATGACTTATCCCAATTAGAGTTTCTTAGTGGAAGATATACTATAAACTCTATTTTGGGGTCAAGTGTAATTTGGTTAAACTCCAGATTTTGATGTGTTAACTTCTTCTAACCATTTGACCTAGTTCCTTTGGGTTCTAGGTTTTGGTCAAAAGGCCAATATTGTAGACCTATGTCTTATAAAAATTTTGCCATTTATTTCATTGCATTTGAATTTTTATAGACCAAGTTATGGTCATTTTGCCAAACTGGTTGGGTAGGCTTATGTCCAGAAAATTCTGGGCAGAATGTTTTTGGTTAGTTTGGTAATCTCACTTGGGCCAGCAATTTCATTTGGTTAGGTGCATTTCTGGGCTTGGTGTTTTTAATAAAAGTTATTTTCCTATGTCTAAGCTTTCCAATGACACAAAAATCAAGTCATTTGGACCTATCTAGAGGAAGTTATGGCCAAATGAACATGTACTATTCATTTAGTCATTTTTCTGGGTTCAGTGTTTGGATATCCGGGTTGGGACAATAAATTGGTCAACTTATGGGCAGAATTTGGGCAGGGTTTCTTTATGAAAAATGGGGTATTTTTGTCACACCTTACCCCTCCGTAAGGCATAACATGATCCCGTAGAATACTTAATGAACTACCGAACTTCACCTACCGATAACTCATTAAGTACCCTACAAGGGATTTTAAAACAATTTTCTTACATTTTGGAAGTGGTGAGCATTTTAGTGAGAATTAAAAACCATTTATTCAAAGCTTAAGGACTAGTAAAAATTTTTGTCCATTTAAATTTTGCCGCAAATTTTATAAAAATTTTGACAGAGTTCCCTCTGTATTTTGAGAAACCAGTTCTTCAAATACCTGTAAAAAGCACTTCCAAAAGTTTTCCACAACTCCCAATCTCCAATAAAACTCAAATCAACCCCATTCAAATCACTTCAAATCAATTTCCACAATTTAATCAAATTTGGTCATCACAAAATTTTTAATACTTCATTAACAAGGCATAAAGCAGAAAATTCATATTTACAAATATTAAATTTACAGAAACAAACCCAAAATAATATTATTACAATTTATTTACAACTGCTCAATTTACATTGATACTTATGACATTACAGTATTTACATCAAAGTAACCATAAGGGTATAAAACAATACCCGTACAAAAGGGTTCAAGAAGTTCTTGTCAATCCCGTAGCTCACTCTGCTGCTTTCTCCTTGCTCTTATCTGCGACAGTAAATTAAACTATCGCTGAGTATAAACATACTCAGTGGTGCACAATAAAAATTTAAAATGCGATAGATAAATCATTTATTGATGAAACATAATTTGAATACTTCACAATCACATTTCACAAATATCAAAGCTCATAACAACTCATTTTGTCAAATAATATATTAAACACAGTTTAGTCAAACAATTTCATAAACACAGTGTTGCCAAAATCATACACAACTTAAGCCATGACACAAAATTTCCGATCAATGCCGTGTTGTACACCACGACAAAGCAATCTACAACCCCATTAATCGAAATCAATGAGTGAGGTGGCTAGCTAGCTAATGAGTACTCATCCGATCTACAACCTCAACTGGCAAGCCAGAGAGGGAGGAAAATAAACGATCTCAACCCCATAAATGGAGGAGGAATAATAAGTAACTGTCATGCTAAGTGTGAATCAAAAATCCACTTCAAACATTTCATTCAAATATTGCATACAAAAATCAAATCAATTTCCAAAGTTACAATTTGATCACAAGGTGGCAACACAAAAGTTCATAAATTCATAATGCGTGCTAAATCAATTTTTCAAGGGTAAAATGCTTAAATAGAGTTTATTGTGCACAAACCTGACTGGAGTCGCCTCTAGGCCTTGACTCAGTCTCTCCGAGCTTCCAAATCTTTTTCAGCTGAAACACACAATTTCATAGTGTTTCAGTACCATAACTTAACATAAGTCCAAAAATAAATTTAACTTCACTTTAACTAGCTCTATTGCGTCCAATTCGACGTTCTCGAAGTTTTTGTATTTTGGGTTACTATTCACTGCACTATTCAAGTCAAATAGTTGACTTTCTAAGGCTTAATAGGTATGGGAACTCCAACTTCACCCACATACCACATTTTGGTCACCAAACTTGTTGGTTTTGGTCATTTTTTCAAAGCGTAGGTCATTTTGGCAAAATTGCCAATTTTCGATTTTGGTGCTCCGAAGTTGCACTGTTCCATTGGTCGATCTACTGTTGGAATTTGACAAAACTTCCTTCATAGAAAATGTTCCTTATTGTCTTAAGTGTATTCTCATTTTTGGATCACCTCAATCGGAGTTTTGTAGCTCAAGTTATGGCCAAAATAATTTTACTGTTTACGTGCACTGTTCATACTGGTATCTTGGGTTCTGGCAAATTTTGATCTAACTTTGGTCAGTAATTTGATCAAGTTAAGTTCATAATTTGGTCTATCTTTCTTCAGATGAAATGTTCTACTATGTCTTAGGTTTCGATCGGTTCAAGAATCGCCTAAATCCGAGTTTTCTAGAGAGAGTTATAGCCATCCAAACATTACTGTTCAAATGAAAATCTGCAGAGTTGCAGGTTTGGTAACTCAACTTTGCTCAATAATTTGAATGGGTTAATGGCATAATTTGGGGTGATGTTCTTCATGAAAGTTTTAGATCTATATCTCCCCTAACCCCTGGCCAAATTTCAGGTCAATTTGACCTGTCTAACTCGAGTTATGACCAAATGAACAGTTACTGTTCATTTGGTCTATTTGGTGCAGTGGCAGCCTGCTCTCATTTCACTTTGGTCAATTGTTTCACCAAGTTTTGGTCAGTTTTTGGCCATGGTTCCTTAATGAAAATTGTGCTATTTTATGTCTATTTTCATCCCCAATTGGTGGCATATCAATTAGACTTGTAAAATTTGAGTTTTGGTCCTTCAAAGTAGGTTTGGTCATGCTGCCAGCAGCATGACCAATTGACCTACGAATTTGGTTTTCATTCCAACAATTCCCACACATCTCTTTTGGTCATTATTGACCATTTTTCATCTCATAATAGACCAAAGTCATCATTTGTACATTTCTCCAAATTTTGGTTCACAAACCCTAGCATTCAAAACCCTAACTCATCAATTTCATGCATTTAACTACATTAATGGTTTTAATGCTAATCATTCAACTAGTTAAGGTTTCTACACTCATTTAAACTCATTAAATTCATGCAATTCATACTCCCTTCAACCAGACCAAAATTTCAGTTTAGTCCTTCTCCCATGATTTTATTTCATTTCATAAATTCCATGCTCATTTTCACAACTAATTATGCATTTAAATGAATAAAAAAAAGGGTTAACATACTAACCTCAACTTAAATCTTCAAAACCCTATCTTTTGCTTCTTTTTCCTTCTTGTAATCTTCTTTTCTAGTGTAGATTGGAAGCTTTTTAGGGTTTAGGGTTTATTTTGAAAGGCTAAAATCAAGTTATGGAAGCTTGATGCATTCATCAATGGTGGTTGCACATGGTGGTGAGGGAGGGAGAGGTATGAAACGTCCAAGAAGAAGAAGAAATGAGATGGTTTTAATTTTTTTTTTCTTTTCTTTTCTTTGTTTTTATCCTTATGGAAGACCACAAAATCCCATTTAATAAATAACTTAATTAATTCTTTATGACATCATTCATGATGTCATCACCTTTGACTTTTCCATCTTTTCCTTTTTTTTTCTATTTATTTTTTTCTATTAGTTCTTTAATTTAATTCTCGATTTCGAAATTTTCTTTTCTCCGATTTTATTTGACAGTTAGGTCAGGAGTCAGCTCTCGGGGTCAATTAACCAAATTGCCCCTCGCCGATTCATCCCGGTTTGCAAATAATCCAATATTTCTTCCGGCTCCCTGACCTAATTATTTGACTGACTTAACAGTTCTTTTTTGTGATTTTCTCTTTTCCACTGTGTTCATAAGGGTCCTAAGGACCGCAGCGTCACTTTTTACGGTTCGAAATTTGAGTTTAAAATGACTTCGCAGTCGTTCCCGAGGAGGTCACTCATCGTTGTGACTCTCGGCTCGTTTAACCTCTTATGTTCTGTTTTTCTTATTTATAGTTAACTAATTAAACATTACTAATTATTTGTGTTTATGGCTTCTCAAATTGTCTTAAGTGTGGCCCTAATCCCATTAATTGTCCGGACTGACACCGGTCACCGGAACAGTGAAATATACCAGGCTATGCAATGGGGGTGTTACAATTTTGGGTCTAATTTCATCTCTAATTAGCCTCATACCAATTAGAGCCACACAATTTCAGTTATAGATAATTTTTCACACTGGACTCATCGGTCTAAATTTCCTACAAAGAACATGCACTCCCAATATTCATTCCTTCTTACTCCCAAACTACAATTTACCATTCATAGCACTTCAAATGATTAACAATTCATCTCAACATGCTTAATTTCAAACCATAATGCAAAAGTACCAAATTAGGTCAAAACCCTAACTCAATATTCCCAACACCATAAAATTCTCATCCAATTTAATTTCTAGCACATAAAACCTCGTCACATGTTATCACCAACCATTTTAAAACTATTAAAATCATCAATTTCACACCATTTTCATGGCTGCCTAAAATTAAGTTACTACACACTCTAAGTTTTCTTTTAATTTCTTGAAATTTACACTTGAATTAGCATGCCTAAGCTAGTTAAAGAAGGAAGATACATGTTTAGGCACTAACCTCTTAATGACCACTTCTTGCTCTTGTAGAAACTTTAAAATCCTTCAATTTCTTGGCAGCCAAAGTCTTACTAATGATGTAGGGTAAGTTTTTAATAAAAGGACTTAGGAAAATTATGGTGAGAAAGGGGAAAATTTCAAGCTCAAAAGCTTGAAAAGGGAGAGAGCACCATGACCATGGTGGACGACAAGAGGAAGAAGGAAGTGAAGAAAATGATTTACTTGGTCAAACTTGTCTTATTTTAACTCCTCTTTTTATCCCTTAATGTGTTTGTTAAGTTCCCATTGGTTAACACTTTATTTATGATGTCACAATTTAATTAGTATTTATATTTTCAATTCTTTCTTTTTCCTTTTCTTTTTCTTCATTTTCCCATACATAATTTCATGATTTTAATTTATTTTATAAATTTTAATCTTTCTTATTTTAACTGACATTTAGGTCAAAATTCAACTATAGGATTGAAATGACCAAAATGCCCCTTATTGAGTTTATCGGTTTATATTTGTCTGTACTAATTGATTAAATTTTCTTAATTTTTTTCTTAGCATTTTTATTGCCTTTTAAACTTCTTAAAGCCTTCAATTTAATCCTATTATTTGTCTCACAGGGTTTCCCCACGAGTCTGGGATTGGCAACTGTCTCTGCAGTTGCTTCCCAGTAAGGTCACCCATCGCTGTGACCTTAGCTCGTTTAACCGAGTTGCACGTTGCTTGTTTTATTTTTCCTTGATTTTTCTTAATCTTTATTCAGTCAATTTATGCCTCCTCACTCTAGTTGAAGTGTAGTTCTAGACATTCTGACTGTCCAAATATACATTAGTGGTCGGAATAGTAGAATGTACGGACTACCTAAAATGAGGGCGTTACATAGAAACCATGAAGCTTTGTCATAGTTACACTAAAACAAAGCATGCTCCACTATCCCCACCTCTCCTACACAAATAGAGCATCTTAGATTGACTTTAATACCCCTTTTGAGCAAATTCTCTTTAATAGGCAATGCATTATGAATCGCTTTCCACAGAAACACTTTGATCTTTGGTTGCACTTGAATCTTCCACAATTTCTTCCACAAGTTAGGAGGGAATTAGAGAGATTGTTCAGATATGTTTTCTTGAGCCAAAGAATTCTCCTTATTAACAAGAAGCTTATATCCAGATTTCACAAAATACATACTTGACGGCTCATAATGCCACACTAAGGAGTCTGGTGATCCTGCTAAAGCTACTGGGATTGTTAAAATGGCTGCAGCTATAGATGGACTGAACAATTGAGATACCAGACTTACATTCCAATCTCCTCTAGCCTGATCAATAAGATCTACTACTAGATTTATATTAATTGGACAATGAGCTGGCCTATCAACTTGGAAATTGTTCACTGATGGCACCCATGTGTCCCTCCAAACTAGAGTGGACAAACCATCTCCAATATTCATCCGAATCCTTTCCTGAAATAATTCTCTCCCAGTTAGCAAGCCCTGCCAAACCCAAGAACTCTTCTTTCTTCTTCTTGCATTCCAGAAGGTAGAAGTTGGAAAATATAGACCCTTAATCACCCTGCTCCATAAAATCCCTGGGTTACTTATTAATCTCCATCCCTGTTTTGCAAGACAAGCTAGATTGAATTTTCCAAAATCTTTGAAATCCATACCTCCTTTGAATTTAGATCTACAAGCCCTGTTCCAACTAATCCAACACATCTATCTTTCTTCCTCCTTTCTGCCCCACCACAATTGAGACACTAGACTATTCAAATGAGTGTAAAAAGATTTTGGAAACTGAAAAATAACCATTAAGGATGTTGAAATAACGCTAAGGACTGATTTGATTAACACTTCCCTAAAAGCTTGAGACAACAACCTCTATTTCCAAGCTTGAGTTTTAGCTTGGATCTGCTCTTTAACAAAATTCAAAGCTTGAGACTTAGACTTGTCCCACATAACAGGCATTCCAAGGTATTTGTCCTAAGCGGCCATCTATTTCATCCCAAACAAATTAATAATCCACTCCTTTAAATTCATAGGAGTATGTTGAAGGAACGGAAGCGTGAAAAACATAAGTTTATACCATTGAATTCAAAAATTTTTACCTAGGGTCACATGCATCATACAAGATTTATTTTTATCTATTTGATTTCAATGATAAACAACATATTAAAACTCTTTTAATATGTTTTTGGATATGTATTTGCCATTTAAGATTTTAAAATTAATCAGATTAATTTTAGAACCCTAGATTAAATCAAGAACGATTACACTAACCTCTTGATGCACTGCAGCATGTCTGTGCCTTTGAGATTCGTCTTCAGGACACCAGATGTTGTCCCTCTAGCTTGTCCACACCAAGAACACCTATGGCAGCCCTTGAACAGCTTCTAAAGCTTTATCTATTAATTAGAAATTCAAGTTCTGCCTTTTAAGATATTAGAAATGTAAACAGGACACTAGAAACAATTTCTAGTGTTCTTAATTCAAGAGATTGATGGCTATTCTTTTTGAATTGATGAGAGATGAAGAAGAATAGATGGAGAGCCTCAAAATGGCGTGACAAAGGAGAGGAGTGGCTGCTGCTTGTTTTTCTTTTTATAACAACACTTAAATAGCTAGGTTAACACATTAAACCCTTGCCACATGTCACCCTTTGATTAGCTCTAGGTTTAAGTGACCCAATCACATTGTGCCAAGTGTCAAACCTATATTTAATCTTGATTTTAATCATCTTACATGATTAAAAAAAATTTAGCAAGCTTATGTGTAATCCCATGTGTCACCATCTCATGGTGCCACGTGCCACACTGTGAAATGACCAAAATGCCCCTGTGTCTTAATTTTGAGTTCTCAACTCAAAATAATTATTTTTTCTTCTTCTAATTTATATCAAATATAAATTAATTAATCAATCTCTATTAATTAATTTCTCATTAATTAAATTCATATTTAAACACTTTAAATATAAATTTAACTTATACTATACATCCAATAATCTAGATTTGGTTTCAAGTCATGCTAGGGACTTTGCAATTTAATTGCAAACCAAACCTATTTAATTAATCAATTAAACTCTTTAATTAATTAATTAAATCATATTTAAATAGGTGATAACTTGTGTATGTATGTGACTTACTAGGCTCATCACTAATTGGCAATGAGACATGATATCAACTCTTAATATCATCAGAACTCTTTCTTGCCATAAATGATTTCTCTAAATCATTTTATGAACCTCATAGACCATGGTTAACACCTAGCATAGCATGCCATGGCCACCCAATTAGTAATAAGGTTTACCTTAAATGAACCTATAATCATATGTTACCATGCACTAGAATCTCTCTGTTACAAAATCCCAACTCAAGCTGGAGTCATGGTTTATGTCAAACTCCATTTGCTATGAATATTATGTTCTCTTTTAATTCCAGTTCTTGATTAAAAAGATTTTCTCATCAGAAACTCTTTTCTGAATAAATCTATCTGTCCTGGCCAGAAACTTGAAACATCAAGAACAATTAAATGAACATAGGATTTTATCTCTTTTTACTTAGAGAAACAGATTCCATCTTGATCAACACCTACCTCCATATATAACTAGTAGGAGCCAACACATGCCCATATACCCATACACAATACAAGTATGAAAGCAGTATCAAACTAAAACTACCTATATACAAGATAACTGTGCTATCTCAGGTCTAAAGATTATATGCACTGATATGATTTATGACAAAACATTGACAAGAGTAAACTCCATGTGCTTGTCATAAATGTCACTGGTTCGGCCTACTTATCATTTATAAATGCCTATCATGTTTGTTATATGGCATGAGACTCACCATTTCATCTTATTTATATCTCATATAAATAAATTGGGAACAAACATGAATACAATCTTTCTGGATATGTCATGTCCTTATTATGAAGTATCCTCGATTGTGAACCTATTTATGATACTTTGTGCTAGAAATATTGTCACTCATTTTCTTAACAACTTAAGAATAATATTTCTAACAAAATATCAATGGACCTTTTCTATTACACATAAATATATTATGTAAACGGAAAAGTGGAAATGCCTTTTATTAATAAAAATATGTACAAGATACATACTAAATGATATGCTCTAGGGCATACTACTAACATATTTTTGCTGAAAAAAAAAAGAGAGATTTCTAAAGATTTACCCTTTGTGCAGAAGCTTCGGTGTAAGCTTGAATGATTGCCTTAAATTGAATAGTTTCCAACGTTGTTGCCCTTCTAGAAAGGAGGGTATCATCAGCAAACAACACATTTGTTATTGAAGGAATGCTTCTATTCATCTTTAGGCCTTGGATCCAACCTTCCTCTTTTGCCTTAGTAATAATAGAAGATAGGGCCTGCAAAATAAATAAAAACAAGTATGGAGGTAATGGATCTCCTTGTCGAAGACCCCTAGTAGGAATGAAAGGTGAAGTAGAAGTTCCATTTACTAGAATAGAGAAACTGACTGTAGATATACACTATGTTATTATGTTCACCCAATCCAGTGCAAACCTATTGTCACACCCTACCCCTCTGTAAGGCATAACATGATCCCGTAGTATACCTAATGAATTACCAACTTTGTCTACTACTAACCCATTAAATACACTACAAGGGATTTTAAAACTTTTCTTACTTCTTTTTACAGTGGTGAGCACTATTACAAGTGTTAAAAATTTTTTTGAACTTAAGTGAAAGAGCTAACACATTTGAATTATTAGGAATTTCTATAAAATTTTTGGCAGAGTACCCTCTGTATTTTGAATAAAACAGTTCTTCAAAAACCTGTAAAAAGCACTTCAATATTTCTCAACTCAAATCCACAATAATTTTTCAAAGACTGAGATAGAAGAAAAACGGTACAATTTTTACAAGTCAAAATAACTCATAATTTACTTTACAACTTCAATGTACAATTTTAATTTACAACTGCTCAAAACCAAGAACAATATATACACACAGTGAACATACATTACAGTACAAATTGCAAAATGTGGTATATTCAATATACCCGATGATCTCTCGCTGAATGTACTAGCAGCCTAGTTTCTTTTACTGTCGTCTGTCTACTGCGGCGACAATGAAAAGCTATCGCTGAGACAATGTCTCAGTGGTGCACAACATTAACCAAATACAACTTTAAATCACAATTCATAAATCATATAAATGATGGATACGTAAAACCGTAGTTAAATTCAAGACAATAAATGTCATAAGGAATTTAACACAATATCACAATAAATCTCAGTAATCAAAACATAGTTAAATTCAGAAGACAGTGAATGTCAATAAGAATTTAAACTCCATTTCACAATCTCACAATACATATCAATAAATCACACACAGCTTAATCATGTTCCAAAGTTCAATTCGTCCCAAAAGCCGATGGCTAATGAGGTATTCAATTCGTCCCAAAAGCCGATGGCTAATGAGGAATAACATAGCTAGCTAGCTAGCAATAATATGAGTACTCATTCTATTCGTCCTCAACAGGCACACACCTCAACACTTCAGACAGAAAGGGAATTCAATTCGTCCCACTAGACAAGCCAGCGAGGAATACAATCAATATACATGATAGCTGTGGTTTCAAACCATTTCTAATGCTTTTCAATCAATAAGTATCCATCAATATCATTCAAACAATTTTTCACAGTTTCAAACCATTTACAATGCTTTTCAAGCAATAAGTATCCATTCAAACACATTTTCATAATTGAAAACAATAATATATAAATAGTCATAATTTATTTCAATTGAAAAATTCAAAAGAAATAACTGTTATGCACAAACCTCTGATAACTGTCTCCTGGCCTTGACTCAGTGTTTCCTTCCCTTTTTCTGAGTCTTTGCTAACTGAGAAACACAATTTGAAGTGTTTCAATACTCATTTAAACTGTCTCTAACGATAATGCTTGATAATTAATTCACTGAATTCTATTAATTGCTTAGTCAACCTAATATGTTGACCCTCGATGCGTTCTAGGTAAATTAGGTTTTAATGTTACTAATATGTCACATTCGATAGTCTTTTAGGGTTGGTACATGTTACTAAATTCATTTACATGTATCGGCATTTTCTTGCAATTTGCTGGATTCCGGGATACTAGTTTGACATAGCCGGATGACCTAGTTCCCTCGGTTTTCTGGTTTCGGTCAAAACTACAAACTTGTAGATCTATGTCTTATTGCACGCGGGGCAAAATTTCAGATCATTTTGAGTTATGTAGACCAAGTTATGGTCATTTTACTATTGCTGGTCAAAATGCATCAAAATTGGTCACTTTAGGTCATTTTAGGTCAATTTTGGTTCGGCCAGTTTTTGGACCCGAACTTGTGTAAGCTGTTTGACTTGCTTATGGTCATTTCTGGGCTTTGGTGTCTTCATAAGACTTGTAGATATAGGTCTTAACTATTCATAGTCAAAATTTCAGGTCAATTGGACCTGTTTTGAGTGAGTTATGGCCTAAGCACTAACTGCTGCCCAAATGGTCAATTTTCAGGCCTTAATTGCACTAATCCGGATTTGGTCATTTTTCAAGTTACCTTACAAGAAGAATTTTGGCAAGCTTCCTTAATGAAAGTTGGCACATTTTGTGCCTAGTTTCACCTCCAATTGGTCTCATACCATTTGGAGCCACACACTTAAGGTTCTAGGCCAAAATGCACACTGCCCTATTGCATTTCCTTCATTTCTCATCAAAGGTCACTTTTAGCATTACCAAACTCCACATTCATGTCAACTTTGGTTTGTACCATAACCTAAACATATTTTACCACATATTGTTGATCATTTTGGCAGCTTATAATCACACTCAACATACACCATAAAGTGCAGAATTTGTCAAACTCCATTACAACAATTTAATCACCTATTCATGCTCATTTACATGTCCAAACTCACACCATCACACATATACCCAAGCTACCATAACAACTATCACAATTCAACATTAATATTCCATAATCCAAACATGAAATAATATCGTTATGGTTCACCAAACCAAGCTGCTGATTCATGCATTACATTCCATTAATTTCCAAGCTTCAAATTTCAAATACACATTCACATATACTAAGTATACATCACCCAAATAATTTCCTACACACATAAACATTTAATCAACCCTTTAATCTACCATTTACAAGTAAAAATAAACTGTCTTCAAGGAGTTTTCATGGCTGCCAAAAGTACACAACCCCCTTTAAACATCAAACCTCAAAAATCTCTCCATAAATCAAATACCCATAACATCCTTACAAACTTTAATAAAACAATAATAAAAAACACAAACTTACCTATTGATGAGGCTTGTTAAATCTTCCCCAAACTCCCTTGAATTTAGTATCTACTTCTTCCTTGTGAGGTGGGGATCAAAATTAGTGAAGTAACTTTGATGTTTGGAGGTGGAAATGATGGAGATTAGGAAGCTTCAAGCAATTCGGCAATGGAGGATTTGGAGCTCTTCATTTCGGTAAGGAAGGATGAATGAAGAAGATGAAATGCTTAGTGGGTTTACACCTGCACACTTAAGGATTGTTTAATCCCATAGTGCTCCACTCACCATAGTTTAATGATTTAATATGTTTTAAGTGTTAATTACTCAATTTATATCCCACTTTTGCTATTTACATTATGTACCACTAATTTAATTTTTCATGACATTTTCCAAATGTAATATCATGTGTTTTTAATGGGCATTTAGGTCAAAAGGCAACTCGGGGTGTTAAATGACCACACTGCCCCTGTTCGGGTTGCATTTCCGATTTTTCGGTAACACCGGATTTTGTCCGTTTTTCGATTTCTCACTTTTCTTTGTACTAATTAATTAATTTTTATTTAATATTTTTAATGGTATTTATACTTCAATAGACATTTATCTAAGTCCTAAAAATAATTTCCAGGGTTCCCCGCGGTCTAGGTCTAGTCAACAGTCCACGCCGTGACTTCCCGATGCGGTCACCCATCGCTAGGGTTTTCGGCTCGCTTAACTTGGTTACATTTCTTTGCTATTATTTTTCCTTTGTTTTTCTTGTATTTTATTATTTTATGTCTCCTCACTCATATCGAAGTGTAATTCTAGGCATCCTAGCTGTCCGGACAACACTGGTCACCGGAACAGTAGAACGCACTACCGAACATAGGGGTGTTACAATTCTCCCCCCCTAAAATAAATTTCGTCTCGAAATTTTACCTGGCATTAGTCTCTGAACAGCTATGGGTACTATCTCCTCATATCCTCTTCACGTTCCCAAGTAGCTTCCTGGCCTGAATGATGGTTCCACAGCACTTTAACCAGGTGTATCTGTTTGTTCCTCAGCTGCTTCACCTCATAAGCCAGAATTTCTATGGGTTCTTCCTCATATGAGAGGTCTGGATTTACCTCAATCTCTTCAACCGATAGTACATGAGATGGGTCAGATCTGTACCTCTTTAACATGGACACATGGAAGACACTTTGTATCTTTGCTAACTCCGGAGGTAATGCTAACCGATATGCCAAAGGACCCACTCTTTCCAGAACCTCATATAGTCCAATAAAACGAGGACTCAGTTTCCCCTTTCTGCCAAATCTCATAATCCTTTTCCAAGGAGAAACTTTGAGAAATACTTTATCACCCACTGCATATTCAATATCTCTTCTCTTCAGATCAACATAGGACTTCGCGGTCGATGCGACCTTGAGTCTATCTCTGATCAATCTAATCTTTTCCTCTGTCCGCTGAATAATTTCTGGACCAATCATCTTCCTTTCACCTACTTCATCCCAACATAAGGGAGTTCTGCACTTTTTGCAATACAAAGCTTCATATGGAGGCATCCCAATGCTTGATTGGTAGCTGTTGTTATAAGCAAACTCAATCAAAGGCAAGTGTGTATCTCAACTACCTTCAAACTCAATCACACAAGCCTGTAGCATATCCTCCAATATCTAAATTACCCTCTCGGGTGGCCATCATGCGTGGGTGGAATCTTGTCTTTGAAGTTCAATCTAGTTCCTAGGGCTCTCTGAAGACTACCCCAGAATCTAAAAGTGAACCTAGGATTTCTGTCAGACACAATTGATACTGGCACTCCATGCAATTTTATAATCTCATATATGTACAATCTGGCCAATCTTTCTAGGCTATAGTCCATCTGAACTGGCAAAAAGTGAACAGACTTGGTCAGTCTATCAACTATAACCCATACTGCATCATGACTATTCTGTGTTCTTGGAAGTCCTGTAACAAAATCCATAGTTATCCGCTCCCATTTCCACTCTGGTACTGGCAAAAGATGTAACAAACCAGCTGGAACTTGATGTTCTGCCTTTACTTGCTGACAAGTTAGGCATTTGGAAACAAATTCAGCTATATCTCTCTTCATACCCATCCACCAGTAATGCTCTTTCAGCCCTCTATACATTTTAGTTCCACCAGAGTGCATAGCAAAAGGAGACTCATGTGCTTCCTTCATAATGATCTGTCTCAATTCCACATCACTAGGAACACACATTCTGCCCTGATGCAGCAATAAACCATCATCTTTCACAGAAAATTCAGGTTTCTTGCCCTGCTGGACTTCTTTCAGTAGCTTCTGATATTTATCATCATTCTGAGCAGCCATTCTGATCTGATCAATCAACACTGGCTGTACATGCCATGCAACTACTGTCTGTCCCTCATCATCAATCTCTAAACTGGCATGCTGTGCTTTCAATTCACATACCATGGACAAAGGAGAAACTCTAAGACTTGCCATAGTCTTGCGACTTAAGGCGTCAGCCACCACATTTGCTTTCCCTGGCTGATAGTCTATTAAGCAATCATAGTCTTTAATCAGTTCTAACCATCTCCTCTGCCTCAAATTCAATTCCTTCTGGGTGCCTAAGTACTTCAAGCTCTTGTGATCTGTGTAAATGTAGCATTTCTCCCCATACAAATAGTGTCTCCAGATCTTCAGAGCAAAAACAATAGCTGTTAGCTCCAAATCATGTGTTGGGTAGTTCCTCTCATGTGGTTTCAGTTGGCGTGATGCATAAGCAATGACATTCCGATCTTGCATCAGTACACAACCTAACCCATTGTGAGAAGCATCACTATAAACTGTGTATTCTTTACCCGGAGTAGGTAAAGTAAGGACTGGAGCTTCAGTCAAACACCTCTTCAACTCATCAAAACTTTCCTGGCATTTATCTGTCCACTGAAATTTTACATCTCTTCGAAGCAACTTGGTCAGTGGAGAAGATAACATAGAAAACCCTTTCACAAACTGGCGGTAATATCCAGCTAAACCCAGAAAACTGCGAATTTCTGTGATGTTACTGGGTGGCTTCCAATTAAGGATAGCTTCTACCTTGCTGGAATCTACCTTGATCCCTTCAGCTGACACAACATGTCCCAAAAAGGAGATTTCTTTCAGCCAAAATTCACACTTCGACAATTTGGCGTATAGCTGTTTCTCCCTTAAAGTCTGCAGTACAATCCGCAGATGTCTGTCATGCTCCTCTGCATTCCTCGAGTATATCAAAATGTCATCAATAAACACCATCACAAATTGGTCGAGATATGCTCTGAAGATAGTGTTCATCAGATCCATAAAAGCAGCTGGAGCATTTGTTAACCCGAATGGCATTACTAGAAACTCATAGTGGCCATACCGAGTTCTGAAAGCAGTTTTTGGAATACTCTGCTCTTGCACCTTCAACTGATAATAACCAGATCGCAAATCAATTTTGGAGAATACAACTGCACCCTTCAACTGATCAAACAGATCATCAATGCGAGGCAATGGATATCTGTTCCTTATTGTCACCTTATTCAACTGCCGGTAATCTATACATAAGCGGAGGGTGCCATCTTTCTTCTTAACAAACGATACTGTCGCTCCCCAAGGTGACACACTAGGGCGGATGAAGCCCTTTTCAAGTAGTTCTTGCAACTGCATCTTCAACTCCTTCAACTCTGCTAGTGCCATTCTGTATGGCGTTATGGAGATTGGATCCACACCAGGCATAACATTAATTTCAAACTGCATTTCTCTTTCCGGAGGTAATCCTGGCAATTCATCAGGAAACACATCTGGAAAGTCATATACTGTAGGGATGTCTTTCAATGCTGGACTCCCCACTTGGGTGTCTACCACATGTGCCAAGTATGCTTCACACCCCTTTCTGATCATCTTTCGCGGTCACGGTGAAATGATGTTTGATGGCAATAGCGCCTCTCCCATGTATTACCACATCAGCATCGAGGAGACCAAAAGTGATTGTCTTGACCTACTGATCAATCATGGCATGATGCCTAGCTAACCAATCTATGCCCAAGATGATATCATAATCTCTGAAGGGCATTTCAATGAAATCAGATAGAAAAGTGTGTCCTTGGATCACCAAAGGACAATCTCTATACATTCTATTAACCCTGACCTCCTGTCCTAGCGGACTTGTTACTAGCACCTCAAAGTCCATTTTTGTACATGGAACAGCAATGCAATCAATGATGCTAGCAATCACATAAGAATGGGCAGAACCCGGATCAAATAACACAAACACATCCTGATTAAAAGTTGAGAAGGTACCAGCCACAACATCAGATGTCTCGGCCTCTTCTCTCTATCTCATTGCATAGATTCTGACTGGAGCACTGTCTTGCTCTGAATGTTTCACTGTGCCTTGGCTGCCTGCTAGGCTACCTCTACCCCTGCCTCTACCTCTGCTGGGTGGTTGTGAACTTCTAGTGACAGGGCTCTGAACTGACCCTTCTGCAGTAGTAGGAGGTGGTCCAACTCTGCAACTACTGGTGCAGTCCTTGGCAAAGTGTCCTGTGCCTCCACAGTTATAACAGGCTCCAATAGCCTTATAGCATATCCCACCATGATTTCTTCCACAAGTTTCACATTGGCGGGGAGGGTAGGAACCTCTGGTACTCTGCTGACCAGATAGAGGAGGTTTTTGTCCTGAATATCTTCCTCTACCAGACTTCTTGCCACCTCTGCTGTGTCCCCCATAGTTCTTCCTCTTTCCAGTAGGACCACTGGAACTCTGTTCTACAGATTTTCCCTCTTTCTCTGTCTTTTCTGATTTCTTTTTCTCAGGAGCAGCTTCAGACTCAATTCTTTCCAACTCTAGGGCTTGAGAAACAAGTTCAGAGAAGTTAGTGTGTTTGAATCCGACCACTTGTAATCTGATACTGGGCTTCAAGCCAGTTTCAAACCTCTTGCATCTCTCCCTGCTGGTAGCAAGTAAACTTACTGCATAATGGCTCAGGCGGGAAAATTCTCTTTCATACTCAGCCACTGATCTGCTCCCCTGTTTCAGACTTAGGAATTCTTGTAACTTCTGGTCTACATAAGCATCGGGGACATATTTTTGTCTGAATTCCCTGAGAAAGTCATTCCATGTTAGCACTGCAGGTTCTACCAGACTGTGGGGAATGGTTTTTCACCAGTCATAAGCATCCCCCTGTAGCAAAGATACTGAGTATTCAAATCTGAGCTCCTCTGTGCAGTGTAGTTTCTTGAATACCCTATCCATCCTCTCTAACCACTGTTCTGCCTCTAGAGGATTTACTATCCCCTTGAACTCTGTAGCCCCATATTTCATCAATTTGTCATACTGTCTAGCAGAAGACTGTGGTTGTACCACTGGTGTTTGTATTGGGACTTTAGTAGGCACATTACCAGCCATTTGTTGGAACATTGCAGCCATCTGCTGAGCGAACTGAGCAGGGAACTGCGATACTGCGGGGGCTAGAACTGCGGTACTGCGGGGGCTGGTGCTGCCGAACCACTGACATTGTGTGGGACTGGGGCATCCCCTTGCACCTCAGCCTCTATAGATTGATCGACTGAACGATCACCCTCTTCCATAGTCAATGCGAGGATCTTAGACCTCCTGAACAAATAACACAAGGAGATTTCCTCCCGTTAGTGCATATTTATAATGTAATATACTGTATGTATCAAACCATGATATTGAGCAGTTGTACTATAAAGAAAGAATATTCAAATAACATGTGAAAATAGAATTTAAAAACTAGCTCTGATACCACTAAAACATGTCACACCCTACCCCTCTGTAAGGCATAACATGATCCCGTAGTATACCTAATGAATTACCAACTTCGTCTACTGATAACCCATTAAATACACTACAAGGGATTTTAAAACTTTTCTTACTTCTTTTTACAGTGGTGAGCACTATTACAAGTGTTAAAAAGTTTTTTGAACTTAAGTGAAAGAGCTAACACATTTGAATTATTAAGAATTTCTGTAAAAATTTTGGCGGAGTACCCTCTGTATTTTGAATAAAACAGTTCTTCAAAAACCTGTAAAAAGCACTTCAAAAATATTTCTCAACTCAAATCCACAATAATTTTTCAAAGGCTGAGATAAAAGAAAAATAGTATAGTTTTTACAAGTCAAAATAACTCATAATTTACTTTACAACTTCAATGTACAATTTTAATTTACAACTGCTCAAAACCAAGAGCAATATATACATACAGTGAACATACATTACAGTACAAATTGCA
Source organism: Hevea brasiliensis (assembly GCF_030052815.1). NCBI lineage: Eukaryota > Viridiplantae > Streptophyta > Magnoliopsida > Malpighiales > Euphorbiaceae > Hevea > Hevea brasiliensis. Next base: position 100,419,793 of record NC_079493.1, read on the forward strand.
AAATGTGGTATACTCAATATACCCGATGATCTCTCGCTGAATGTACTAGCAGCCTAGTCTGCTACCCTATCCGTCTGTGTACCTGCAACAGCAATAAAAAGCTATCGCTGAGACAATGTCTCAGTGGTGCACAACATTAACCAAATACAACTTTAAATCACAATTCATAAATCATATAAATGATGGATACGTAAAACCGTAGTTAAATTCAAGACAATAAATGTCATAAGGAATTTAACACAATATCACAATAAATCTCAGTAATCAAAACATAGTTAAATTCAGAAGACAGTGAATGTCAATAAGAATTTAAACTCCATTTCACAATATTACAATACATATCAATAAATCACACACAGCTTAATTATGTTCCAAAGTTCAATTCGTCCCAAAAGCCGATGGCTAATGAGGTATTCAATTCGTCCCAAAAGCCGATGGCTAATGAGGAATAACATAGCTAGCTAGCAATAATATGAATACTCATTCTATTCGTCCTCAACAGGCACACACCTCAACACTTCAGCCAGAGAGGGAATTCAATTCGTCCCACTAGACAAGCCAGCGAGGAATACAATCAATATACATGATAGCTGTGGTTTCAAACCATTTCCAATGCTTTTCAATCAATAAGTATCCATCAATATCATTCAAACAATTTTTCACAGTTTCAAACCATTTACAACGCTTTTCAAGCAATAAGTATCCATTCAAACACATTTTCATAATTGAAAACAATAATATACAAATAGTCATAATTTTTTTCAATTGAAAAATTCAAAAGAAATAACTGTTGTGCACAAACCTCTGATAACTAACTCCTGGCCTTGACTCAGTGTTTCCTTCCCTTTTTCTGAGTCTTTGCTAATTGAGAAACACAATTTGAAGTGTTTCAGTACTCATTTAAACTGTCTATAACGATAATGCTTGATAATTAATTCACTGAATTCTATTATTTGCTTAGTCAACCTAATATGTTGACCCTCTATGCGTTCTAGGTAAATTAGGTTTTAATGTTACTAATATGTCACATTCGATAGTCTTTTAGGGTGGGTACATGTTACCAAATTCATTTCCATGTATCTTGCATTTTCTTGCAATTTGCTGGATTCCGAGATACTAGTTTGACCTAGCCGGATGACCTAGTTCCCTCGGTTTTCGGGTTTTGGTCAAAACTACAAACTTGTAGATCTATGTCTTATTACACGCGGGGCAAAATTTCAGGTTATTCTAAGTTATGTAGACCAAGTTATGGTCATTTTACTATTGCTGGTCAAAATGCATCAAAATTGGTCACTTTAGGTCATTTTAGGTCAATTTTGGTTCGGCTAGTTTTTGGACCCGAACTTGTGTAAGCTGTTTGACTTGCTTATGGTCATTTCTGGGCTTTGGTGTCTTCATAAGACTTGTAGATATAGGTCTTAACTATTCATGGTCAAAATTTCAGGTCAATTGGACCTGTTTTGAGTGAGTTATGGCCTAAGCACTAACTGCTGCCCAAATGGTCAATTTTCAGGCCTTAATTGCACTAATCCGGATTTGGTCATTTTTCAAGTTACCTTACAAGTAGAATTTTGGCAAGCTTCCTCAATGAAAGTTAGCACATTTTGTGCCTAGTTTCACCTCCAATTGGTCTCATACCATTTGGAGCCACACACTTAGGGTTCTAGGCCAAAATGCACACTGCCCAATTGCATTTCTTTCATTTCTCATCAAAGGTCACTTTTAGCATTACCAAACTCCACATTCATGTCAACTTTGGTATGTACCATAACCTAAACATATTTTACCACATATTGTTGATCATTTTGGCAGCTTATAATCACACTCAACAGACACCATAAAGTGCAGAATTTGTCAAACTCAGTTACAACAATTTAATCACCTATTCATGCTCATTTACATGTCCAAACTCACACCATCACACATATACCCAAGCTGCCATAACAACTATCACAATTCAACATTAATATTCCATAATCCAAACATGAAATAATATCCCTATGGTTCACCAAACCAAGCTGCCGATTCATGCATTACATTCCATTAATTTCCAAGCTTCAAATTTCAAATACACATTCACATATACTAAGTATACATCACCCAAATAATTTCCTACACACATAAACATTTAATCAACCCTTTAATCTACCATTTACAAGAAAAAATAAATTGTCTTCAAGGAGTTTCCATGGCTGCCAAAAGTACACATCCCCCTTTAAACATCAAACCTCAAAAATCTCTCCATAAATCAAATACCCATAACATCCTTACAAACTTTAATAAAACAATAATAAAAAACACAAACTTACCTGTAACACCCCTAAGTTCGGTAGTGCGTTCTGCTGCTCCGGTGACCAGTGTTGTCCGGACAGCTAGGATGCCTAGAACCACACTTCAATATGAGTGAGGAGACATAAAATAATGAAATACAAGAAAAGAAAATACAAGAAAAACAAAGGAAAAATAATAGCGAAGAAATGTAACCAAGTTAAGCGAGCCGAGAACCCTAGCGATGGGTGACCGCACCGGGAAGTCACGGCGTGGACCGTTGACTAGCCCTGGACTGCGGGGAACCCTGGAAAACATTTTTAGGACTTAAATAGACCCTTATTGAAGAATAAATCTCATTAGAAAGATCAAAGAAAAATTAAATAATTAGTACAAAGAAAAGTGAGAAATCGAAAAACAGACAAAACTCGGTGTTACCGAAAAATCGGAAATGCAACCCGAACAGGGGCATTATGGTCATTTGACATCCCAAATTGTCTTTTGACCTAAATGTCCATTAAAAATAAATAATATTACACTTAGAAAATAAAATGAAAAATTAATTTGGGGGTACCTAATACAAATAGCCAAAAATGGAGTGAAAAATGTGTAAATAACACATTTAAGCTTATTATATAATTAAATGGTGTGAGTGGGCCACTAATGAATAAAATAGAAACAAAGTGGGGCAGGTGTACATCCATTATCCAAGCAGAAACATCATCTTCCTCACTTGGTCCTCCCATGCCGAATTGAAGAAAAGCAAAATCACCATTGCCGTTTTTGCATGAGCTTCATCCTCTCCCTCATTTCAACTCCAATCACTTAGGTTCCTTCATGAAAGTTTGTCTACACATCATAAGGAAGAGCTTGATACCAAATTTAAGAAGTTTAATCAAGGTTTGGCAAGTTCCAACCATAAGGTAAGTTTACATTTTTGAAGATTGCTTTGTTAAACTTTGTGTACATGTTATGGGTGTTGGTTTTATGAAGAAAATTTTTGGGTTTGAAGAGTTATTGAGATGTTCATTTTGGACAGCCATGGAGTTATGTATTTGATGAAATATTTGTACATATATTTGATGAGAAATTATGTTGGTTATGGTGATTTAATATCCTAGTAAATTATTCCATATGTATATGGTGATTTTTGCACTTGGATGGAAATTGATGAATTGTAGGATACTTTGGTGTTGAGGAAGTTTTCGGCAGCCTTGAGATTCTTGGATAAATGTATATGTTCATGAAGGTATTGGCAGAATATTGACCTTGAGAATTGATGGATATGTGTATAGATTGATTGTGTAAGTGTATGTAAAAATTTGTAATGGTTAGTTGTATATGTGATTGTACTTAGAACTTGTAAATGTGAGTTTTAATTGGTGTATTGAGGATAATTGCAATCTGCCCAAAGTGACATTTAAGTGAAGTGGAATATGGCTTTTGGTAATGTACCAAAACAGAAATTGTAAGGGGAGTGGACATATAGCAATTAAATGTGTAATGAATACATGTATAAGCAAAGTAATTAAAGGCAGTATGCAATTTAGTCAATAACTTTAAATGTGTAACCTCAATTGGTATGAGACCAATTGGAGGTGAAACTGGCACAAAATGTGCCAACTTTCATTGAGAAAGCATACCAAAATTCTGCTTGCAAGGTGACATAAGAAAATGACCAATTCGGATTAGGTGCAATTGAGACCTGAAAATTGACCAATTGGGCAGCAGTGAGTGTTTAGGTCATAACTCACTCAAAACAGGTCCAATTGACCTGAAATTTTAACCATGAATAGTTAAGACCCATACCTACAAGTCTTATGAAGACACCAAAGCCCAGAAATGACCAGAAGCAAGTCAAAAAGCTTGCACAAGTTCGGGTCCAAAAACTGGCCGAACCAGAGTTGACCAAATTGACCTAAAATTGACCTAATTTGATGCCATTTGACCAGCAATAGTATAATGACCATAACTTGGTCTACTTAACTCGGAATGACCCGAAATTTTGACCCGCGTGCAATAAGACATAGATCTACAAGTTTGTAGTTTTGACCGAAACCCGAAAACCGAGGGAACTAGGTCGTCCGGCTAGGTCAAACTAGTATTCCGGAATCCAGTAATTTGCAATAAAATGTAAGGAAACGCAGTATACATAGAAATGAGTTTGGTAACACGTACCAACCCTAAAACCCTATCGAATATGACATATTAATAACGTTAAGACCTAATTTACCTAAAACGCATCGAGGGTCGATATATGGGTTGATTAAGCAAATAAAGGTATTCAGTGAATTGTTTATCGAACATTATCGTTAGAGACAGTTTAATTAAGTACTGAAACACTTCAAATTGTGTTTCTCATTTGGTAAAGACTCAGGGAAAGGGAAGGAAAACACTGAGTCCAGACCAGGAGACAGTCATCAGAGGTTTGTGCACAACTAGTTTTTAACTGATTTTACTCTGAATAATATTTCATATGATTAATTGTATATTATTATTTTCAATTATGGAAATGTGTTTGAATGGATGCTTATTGCTTGAAAGCATTGTAAATGGTTTGAAACTGTGGAAAAATTGATTTAGTGTGATTTGTGAAAGTTGAAGTTAATTATGAATTGTGTTGCCATCTTGTGAATGAAATTATGACTTTGGAAATTTAGAGATAAAATGTGTTTTAGTGTTATCAGAGCAAAGTAGGGACGGTGATACGTAACGTCTACGATTCTTGGGAACTCTCACGAGTGAACTCAGGAGCTTGCAGGGATGGCGATACGTAACGCCTGCAAGTGCTCTGATAGGTACCACCCAAGGGCTTGCAGGACGACACGTAACGCCTGCAGGTGCTTTGGTAAGTACCCTGAAATGCTAGCATTGATTGGAAAATTGTGTCATGGCCTAAGTTGTGTATGAATTAGCAACACTGTGTTTTTAAATTATTTGACTAAATTGTATTATTATGAGCTTTAATAAATTGTGAAATGGAGTTAAATTCTTATTGACATTCACTGTCTTCTGAGTTTAACTATGTTTTGATTTCTGAGATTTATTGTGATATTGTGTTAAATTCCTTATGATATTTATTGTCTTGAATTTAACTATGATTTTAAGTATCCACTATTTACATGACTTATGAATTGTGATTTAAATTTGTATTTGGTTAATGTTGTGCACCACTGAGACATCGTCTCAAATGATAGCTTTTATTGCCGTCGCAGTAGACAGACAGGGCAGTAGACTAGGCTGCTAGTACCTCCAGCGAGAGATTTTTGGGTATAGTGAGTATACCACATTTGGCATTTTGTACTGTAATGTATATTCACTGTATGTATATTTTGTCTTTGGTTTTGAGCAGTTGTAAATTCAAATTGTACATTGAAGTTGTAAAATAATTATGAGTTATTTGGCTTCTAAACTATAAAATTGTATTATATTTCTGTATCTCAGTCTTTGAAAAATCACTGTGGATTTGAGTTGAGAAATATGTTGTATTGAGAAAAATGTTGGAGTTGAGATTTGGAAATATATTGAAGTGTTTTTTACAGGTTTTCTGAAGAACTGTTTTGTCCAAAATACAGATGGCACTCTGTCAAAATTTTTACAGAAATTCCAAATAATTCGAACGTGTTAGTTCTATCACTTCATATCAAAAAGGTTTTTAACACCTGTAAATAGTGCTCACCACTGTAAAAGAAGTAAAAAAAGTTTTTAAAATCCCTTGTAGTGTATTTAATGGGTTATCAGTAGACGGAGTTGGTAATTCATTAGGTATACTACGGGATCATGTTATGCCTTACAGAGGGGTAGGGTGTGACATGTTTTAGTGGTATCAGAGCTAGTTTTTAAATTTTGTTTTCACATGTTATTTGAATATTCTTTCTTCATAGTACAACTGCTCAACATCATTGTTTGATACATACAGTACATTACATTATAAATATGCACTAACGAGAGTAAATCTCCTTGTGTTATTTGTTCAGGAGATCTAAGATCCTCGCATTGACTATGGAAGAGGGTGATCGTTCAGTCGATCACTCGATAGAGATTGAGGTACAAGCCGAGACCCCAGCTCCACAAAGTGTCAAAGGCTCAACTGTACCAGTTTTACCAGTACAAATTACTGCACAAATGGCCCAGCAAATGGCCACTTTCTTTCAACAAATGGCTGATAATCACACCCAAGCCCAAGTCTGCACTCCAACCCCACAAGGGCAACATGAAATAGAGAAGAGGGAGAAACCTACGGGTCAGAGCTCAAGCAGTAATTTAAGGAAGAGAAAAGAATTTGAGGAGCCCCGAGCTCAGGGATATAACAGAGGTGGATCATCAAGGCGGAGACCACCAAGGTCCAGTCGTCGAACAACTAGAAGTTCCTACCCTCCCCGCCAATGTGAAACTTGTGGAAAATATCATGGTGGGATATGCTACAAGGCTATTGGAGCCTGTTATAACTGTGGAGGCACAGGACACTTTGCCAAGGACTGCACCAGTAGTCGCAGAGTTGGACCACCTCCTACTACTGCAGAAGGGTCAGTTCAGAGCCCTGTCACCAGAAGCTCACAACCACCCAGCAGAGGTAGAGGCAGGGGTAGAGGTAACCCAGCAGGCAGCCAAGGCACAGTAAAACATTCAGAACAAGACAGTGCTCCAGTCAGAGTCTATGCAATGAGACAGAGGGAAGAGGCCGAGACATCTGATGTTGTGGCTGGTACCTTCTCAACTTTTAACCAAAATGTGTTTGTGTTATTTGATCCGGGTTCTACCCATTCTTATGTGAGTGCTAGCATCATTGATTGCATTGCTGTTCCATGTACAAAAATGGACTTTGAGGTGCTAGTAACAAGTCCGTTAGGACAGGAGGTCAGGGTTAATAGAATGTATAGAGATTGTCCTTTGGTGATCCAAGGACACACTTTCCTGTCTGATTTCATTGAAATGCCCTTCAGAGATTATGATATCATCTTGGGCATGGATTGGTTAGCTAGGCATCATGCCATGATTGACTGTAGGCTGAAGACAGTCACTTTTGGTCTCCCTCAGTACAGTGATGTGGTAATACAAGGGGAGAGGCAGCTATTGCCATCAAACATCATTTCGGCTGCACTAGCCAGAAAAATATCAGGAAGGGGTGTGAAGCATACTTGGCACATGTGGTAGACACCCAAGTGGGGAGTCCAGCATTGAAGGACATCCCTACAGTACATGACTTTCCAGATGTGTTTCCTGATGAATTGCCAGGATTACCTCCGGAAAGAGAAGTGCAGTTTGAAATTAATGTTATGCCTGGTGTGGAACCAATCTCCATAACACCATATAGAATGGCACCAGCAGAGTTTTGATGAGTTGAAGAGGTGTTTAACTGAAGCTCCAGTTCTCACTTTACCTACTCCGGGTAAAGAATATACAGTTTATAGTGATGCTTCTCACAATGGGTTAGGCTGTGTACTGATGCAAGATCGGAATGTCATTGCTTATGCATCACGCCAGCTGAAACCGCATGAGAGGAACTACCCAACACATGATCTGGAGTTAGCAGCTATTTTTTTTGCTCTGAAGATCTGGAGACACTATTTGTATGGGAAGAAATGCTATATTTATACAGATCACAAGAGCTTGAAGTACTTAGGCACCCAGAAGGAATTGAATTTGAGGCAGAGGAGATGGTTGGAACTCATTAAAGATTATGATTGTTTAATAGACTATCAGCCAGGGAAAGCAAATGTGGTGGCTGACGCCTTAAGTCGCAAGACTATGGCAAGTCTCAGAGTTTCTCCTTTGTCCATAGTATATGAATTGAAAGCACAGCATGCCAGTTTAGAGATTGATGATGAGGGACAGACCGTAGTTGCATGGCATGTACACAAGGTGTTGATTGATCGATCGTAATGGTCGCCAGAGTGATGAAAAGTATCAGAAGCTATTGAAAGAAGTCCAGCAGGGCAAGAAACCTGAATTTTCTGTGAGAGATGATGGTTTATTGCTACATCAGGGTAGAATGTGCGTTCCTAGTGATGTGGAATTGAGACAGATCATTATGAAGGAAGCACATGAGTCTCCATTTGCTATGCACCCTGGTGGAACTAAAATGTACAGAGGGCTGAAAGAGCATTACTGGTGGATGGGCATGAAGAGAGATATAGCTGAATTTGTTTCCAAATGCCTAACTCGTCAGCAAGTAAAGGCAGAACATCAAGTTCCAGCTGGTTTGTTACATTCTTTGTCAGTACCAGAGTGGAAATGGGAACGAATAACTATGGATTTTGTTACAGGACTTCCAAGGACACAGAGTAGTCATGATGTAGTATGGGTTATAGTTGATAGATTAACCAAGTCTGCTCACTTTTTGCCAGTTCGGATGGACTATAGCCTGGAAAGATTGGCCAGATTGTACATATATGAGATTGTAAAATTGCATGGAGTGCCAGTATCAATTGTGTTTGATAGAGATCCTAGGTTCACTTCTAGATTCTGGGGTAGTCTTCAGAGAGCCCTAGGAACTAGATTGAACTTCAGCACAGCATTCCATCCACAGACAGATGGCCAGTCTGAGAGGGTTATTCAGACATTGGAGGATATGCTACGGGCTTGTGTGATTGAATTTGAAGGTAGTTGGGATACACACTTGCCTTTGATTGAGTTTGCTTATAACAACAGCTACCAATCAAGCATAGGGATGCCTCCATATGAAGCTTTGTATGGCAGAAAGTGCAGAACTCCCTTATGTTGGGATGAAGTAGGTGAAAGGAAAATGATTGGGCCAGAGATTGTTCAGCAGACAGAGGAAAAGATTAGATTGATTAGAGATAGACTCAAGGCTGCATCAGACCGTCAGAAGTCCTATGTTGATCTGAAAAGAAGAGATATTGAGTATGCAGTGGGTGACAAGGTATTCCTCAAAGTTTCTCCTTGGAAGAGGATTATGAGATTTGGCAGAAAGGGGAAACTGAGTCCTCGTTTCATCGGACCATATGAAGTTCTGGAAAGAGTGGGTCCTTTGGCATACCGGTTGGCATTACCTCCAGAGCTAGCAAGGATACACAGTGTCTTCCATGTGTCCATGTTAAGGAGGTACAGATCTGACCCATCTCACGTATTATCAATTGAAGAGATTGAGGTAAATCTAGACCTCTCATATGAGGAAGAACCCATAAAAATTTTGGCTTATGAGGTGAAGCAGCTGAGGAATAAACAGATACACCTGGTTAAAGTGTTGTGGAACCATCATTCAGGCCAGGAAGCTACTTGGGAACGTGAAGAGGATATGAGGAGACAGCACCCACAGCTGTTCAGAGACTAATGCCAGGTAAAATTTCAAGACGAAATTTATTTAAGGGGGGGAGAATTGTAACACCCCTAAGTTCGGTAGTGCGTTCTGCTGCTCCGGTGACCAGTGTTGTCCGGACAGCTAGGATGCCTAGAACAACACTTCAATATGAGCGAGGAGACATAAAATAATGAAATACAAGAAAAAAAATACAAGAAAAAAAAGGAAAAATAATAGCAAAGAAATGTAACCAAGTTAAGCAAGCCGAGAACCCTAGCGATGGGTGACCGCATCGGGAAGTCACAGCGTGGACCGTTGACTAGCCTTGGACTGCGGGGAACCCTGAAAAATATTTTTAGGACTTAAATAGACCCTTATTGAAGAATAAATCTCATTAGAAGATCAAAGAAAAATTAAATAATTAGTACAAAGAAAAGTGAGAAATCGAAAAACAGACAAAACCCGGTGTTACCGAAAAATCGGGAATGCAACCCGAACAGGGGCATTATGGTCATTTGACATCCCGAATTGTCTTTTGACCTAAATGTCCATTAAAAATAAATAATATTACACTTAGAAAATAAAATGAAAAATTAATTTGGGGGTACCTAATACAAATAGCCAAAATGGAGTGAAAAATGTGTAAATAACACATTTAAGCTTATTATATAATTAAATGGTGTGAGTGGGCCACTAATGAATAAAATAGAAACAAAGTGGGGCAGGTGTACATCCATTATCCAAGCAGAAACATCATCTTCCTCACTTGGTCCTCCCATGCCGAATTGAAGAAAAGCAAAATCACCATTGTCGTTTTTGCATGAGCTTCATCCTCTCCTTCATTTCAACTCCAATCACTTAGGTTCCTTCATGAAAGTTTGTCTACACATCATAAGGAAGAGCTTGATACCAAATTTAAGAAGTTTAATCAAGGTTTGGTAAGTTCCAACCATAAGGTAAGTTTACATTTTTGAAGATTGCTTTGTTAAACTTTGTGTACATGTTATGGGTGTTGATTTTGTGAAGAAAATTTTTGGGTTTGAAGAGTTATTGAGATGTTCATTTTGGACAGCCATGGAGTTATGTATTTGATGAAATATTTGTACATATATTTGATGAGAAATTATGTTGGTTATGGTGATTTAATATCCTAGTAAATTATTCCATATGTATATGGTGATTTTTGCACTTGGATGGTAATTGATGAATTGTAGGATACTTTGGTGTTGAGGAAGTTTTCGGCAACCTTGAGATTCTTGGATAAATGTATATGTTCATGAAGGTATTGGCAGAATATTGACCTTGAGAATTGATAGATATGTGTATAGATTGATTGTGTAAGTGTATGTAAAAATTTGTAATGGTTAGGTGTATATGTGATTGTACTTAGAACTTGTAAATGTGAGTTTTAATTGGTGTATTGAGGATAATTGCAATCTGCCCAAAGTGACATTTAAGTGAAGTGGAATATGGTTTTTGGTAATGTACCAAAACAGAAATTGTAAGGGGAGTGGACATATAGCAATTAAATGTGTAATGAATACATGTATAAGCAAAGTAATTAAAGGCAGTATGCAATTTAGTCAATAACTTTAAATGTATAACCTCAATTGGTATGAGACCAATTGGAGGTGAAACTGGCACAAAATGTGCCAACTTTCATTGAGAAAGCATACCAAAATTCTGCTTGCAAGGTGACATAAGAAAATGACCAATTCGGATTAGGTGCAATTGAGACCTGAAAATTGACCAATTGGGCAGCAGTGAGTGTTTAGGTCATAACTCACTCAAAACAGGTCCAATTGACCTGAAATTTTAACCATGAATAGTTAAGACCCATACCTACAAGTCTTATGAAGACACCAAAGCCCAGAAATGACCAGAAGCAAGTCAAAAAGCTTGCACAAGTTCGGGTCCAAAAACTAGCCGAACCAGAGTTGACCAAATTGACCTAAAATTGACCTAATTTGATGCCATTTGACCAGTAATAGTATAATGACCATAACTTGGTCTACTTAACTCGGAATGACCCAAAATTTTGCCCCGCGTGCAATAAGACATAGATCTACAAGTTTGTAGTTTTGACCGAAACCCGAAAACCGAGGGAACTAGGTCGTTCGGCTAGGTCAAACTAGTATTCCGAAATCTAGTATTTTGCAATAAAATGTAAGGAAACGCAGTATACATAGAAATGAGTTTGGTAACACGTACCAACCCTAAAACCCTATCGAATATGACATATTAATAACGTTAAGACCTAATTTACCTAAAACGCATCGAGGGTCGATATATGGGTTGATTAAGCAAATAAAGGTATTCAGTGAATTGTTTATCGAACATTATCATTAGAGACAGTTTAATTAAGTACTGAAATACTTCAAATTGTGTTTCTCAGTTGGTAAAGACTCAGGGAAAGGGAAGGAAACACTGAGTCCAGACCAGGAGACAGTCATCAGAGGTTTGTGCACAACTAGTTTTTAACTGATTTTACCCTGAATAATATTTCATATGATTAATTGTATATTATTATTTTCAATTATGGAAATGTGTTTGAATGGATGCTTATTGCTTGAAAGCATTGTAAATGGTTTGAAACTGTGGAAAAATTGATTTAGTGTGATTTGTGAAAGTTGAAGTTAATTATGAATTGTGTTGCCATCTTGTGAATGAAATTATGACTTTGGAAATTTAGAGATAAAATGTGTTTTAGTGTTATCAGAGCAAAGTAGGGACGGCGATACGTAACGCCTACGATTCTTGGGAACTCTCACGAGTGAACTCAGGAGCTTGCAGGGATGGCGATACGTAACGCCTGCAAGTGCTCTGATAGGTACCACCCAAGGGCTTGCAGGGACGGCGATACGTAACGCCTGCAGGTGCTTTGGTAAGTACCCTGAAATGCTAGCATTGATTGGAAAATTGTGTCATGGCCTAAGTTGTGTATGAATTAGCAACACTGTGTTTTTAAATTATTTGACTAAATTGTATTATTATGAGCTTTAATAAATTGTGAAATGGAGTTAAATTCTTATTGACATTCACTGTCTTCTGAGTTTAACTATGTTTTGATTTCTGAGATTTATTGTGATATTGTGTTAAATTCCTTATGATATTTATTGTCTTGAATTTAACTATGATTTTAAGTATCCACTATTTACATGACTTATGAATTGTGATTTAAATTTGTATTTGGTTAATGTTGTGCACCACTGAGACATCGTCTCAGCGATAGCTTTTTATTGCTGTCGCAGGTAGACAGACAGACAGGGCAGCAGACTAGGCTGCTAGTACCTCCAGCGAGAGATTTTTGGGTATAGTGAGTATACCACATTTGGCATTTTGTACTGTAATGTATATTCACTGTATGTATATTTTGTCTTTGGTTTTGAGCAGTTGTAAATTCAAATTGTACATTGAAGTTGTAAAATAATTATGAGTTATTTGGCTTGTAAAATATAAAATTGTATTATATTTCTGTATCTCAGTCTTTGAAAAATCACCGTGGATTTGAGTTGAGAAATATGTTGTATTGAGAAAAATGTTGGAGTTGAGATTTGGAAATATATTGAAGTGCTTTTTACAGGTTTTCTGAAGAACTGTTTTGTCCAAAATACAGATGGCACTCTGCCAAAATTTTTATAGAAATTCCAAATAATTCAAACGTGTTAGTTCTATCACTTCATATCAAAAAGGTTTTTAATACCTGTAAATAGTGCTCACCACTGTAAAAGAAGTAAGAAAAGTTTTTAAAATCCCTTGTAGTGTATTTAATGGGTTATCAGTAGACGGAGTTGGTAATTCATTAGGTATACTACGGGATCATGTTATGTCTTACAGAGGGGTAGGGTGTGACATTACCTATTAATGAGGCTTGTTAAATCTTCCCCAAACTCCCTTGAATTTAGTATCTACTTCTTCCTTGTGAGGTGGGGATCAAAATTAGTGAAGTAACTTTGATGTTTGGAGGTGGAAATGATGGAGATTAGGAAGCTTCAAGCAATTCGGCAATGGAGGATTTGGAGCTCTTCATTTCGGTATGGAAGGATGAATGAAGAAGATGAAATGCTTAGTGGGTTTACACCTGCCCACTTAAGGATTGTTTAATCCCATAGTGCTCCACTCACCATAGTTTAATGATTTAATATGTTTTAAGTGTTAATTACTCAATTTATATCCCACTTTTGCTATTTACATTATGTACCACTAATTTAATTTTTCATGACATTTTCCAAATGTAATATCATGTGTTTTTAATGGACATTTAGGTCAAAAGGCAACTCGGGGTGTCAAATGACCACACTGCCCCTGTTCGGGTTGCATTCTCGATTTTTCGGTAACACTGGGTTTTGTCCTTTTTTTGATTTCTCACTTTTCAAATGTAATATCATGTTAATTAATTTTTATTTAATATTTCTAATAGTATTTATACTTCAATAGACATTTATCTAAGTCCTAAAAATAATTTCCAGGGTTCCCCGCGGTCCAGGGCTAGTCAACAGTCCACGCCGTGACTTCCCGGTGCGGTCACCCATCGCTAAGATTCTCGGCTCGCTTAACTTGGTTACATTTCTTTGCTATTATTTTTCCTTTGTTTTTCTTGTATTTTCTTTTCTTGTATTTCATTATTTTATGTCTTCTCACTCATATCGAAGTGTAGTTCTAGGCATCCTAGCTGTCCGGACAACAGTGGTCACCGGAACAGTAGAACGCATTACCGAACATAGGGGTGTTACACCTATACCTCAGTAAGACTTTCTTTAGAAATGACCATTCAACTTGGTCATAAGCTTTATGCATGTCCAGCTTCAAGGCCATAGAGTGTTTCCTACTTTTTGAAGATTTGAAATGATAAAAGGCCTCATGTGCTATAATTATATTGTCTTGAATGGCTCTTGAAGGAATAAAGGCAGCTTGATCCTGAGAAATAAAAACATCCATCCATGGCTTCATTCTATTAACAAAGATTTTAGACATAACCTTATGAAGGAAATTGCAAAGAATGATTATTCTACATTGATTAATAGTAGTAGGATTTTTACATTTAAAAATCAAAACTATATTAGTTCTGTTCATTTCTTTCAACAAAAAAAACCCTCTTATAAAAGCTCCTAACAATAGTACAAACACTCAACCCAACCATTCCCCAATTTTGTTGATAGAAAATGCTAGCGACATGCTTCCTAAATCAAAAATTGCCTGTTTAATTTCTATATCCGTTAATGGGGCAAGCAAGTGAGCATTCATTTCAGGAGTTACCAAATTCGACAACAAGTTAATAATATCATCTTCTCCAAGAGTTAGGCTTTTTTTATAAACTCTTTTAAAATAAGATGTGATTAAATGCTTGATCTCGTCTTCATTCTCAGTCCAACTCCCGTCCTCCCTCTATAATCTATGAATATAGTTCCTTAGTCTTCTCTGGATTGTTGACAGATGAAAAAATGGGTATTCTTATCTCCTTCTTGAAGCGATTACACCCTGGATTGCTATTTCCAGAGAATGTCTTTAGCTTTCCATAATTGTTAAAGCCAAGAAACAATAGCTTCCTCCCTTGCTTTATTATTTTCATCCATTGGATTTCCATTGATATCTTCTAATTGTTTTTGCAAACACATCATTTCCTACTTTCCTTCTGTAAACTGTCTTCTGCTCCATCTGCTTAGATTTGCCTTACATCTTTTCAATTTTTGCATCAAAGAGAACATAGGTGATCCTCTTACTGGAAGATTCCAGGAGGAGTTAATAATCTCATATCATTGTTGGTTGAGTAACCATTTGGCTTTGAACCTAAATAAGAAATGCCACTTACCACACACAGGCTCAAGCAAAAAACAATAGACCTATGATTTGAACCTGATAAAGTTTCATTAAGGACTAGCGCTTATGGAAAGAGTTCACGCCAGTCCACTGAGACCAAAACCCTATCTAGTTTCTACTGAATAGCCCTCTCTCCATACTTCTTATTGAATCACATAAAACTAGGACCTTTACTATCCAATTTCGTAAATTCACAATACTGAATAAACTCATGGAAATCAGTCACTTGAGAGAAGCGAACCTTTGACCCCCAATCTTTTCTTCCTGAGATAGAATGGCATTAAAATCTCCTAGGCATACCCTTTTTCTGTTTTTTGTCTCCATAAGGAACACAATGGAGGGGCGATGCTTTTCTATGAGTTCCCACAGGGCTCTAACTGACCAGGGGGGTCCAATCCTTTGGCAGATCTAGCAAATGACTGTCATGGTCCCTGTGGTGGCTTTAGGCTAGCCACCGAGGCCTCAGAAACATCAAAATCCCTTCCTTCATTATGCTTGTTTTCTCCGCCCCCTCCATTCTCTTGTTGTGATTCTGTCCCTTTATTAGAACTCTCCACTTCAGTAGTTTGCTTCCTTGTCTCTTGAGGAAAAGGCAATGCGATTATACATTATGAAACCTTTCTTTTTGACATCTCCCTATCTCTGCGCTTCCATTTATGCCTTGATTGAAAGGATAAAGACAGTGTTAAGAGTGAGAACCTATTCAGGCTTATTCGCTTGCTCCCTCAGTTCCTCGGTAGATCCTTGTTCTGTTTGCTCTTGAACTCCTTTTGAAAACATTTGTTCTGTTTTCCTCAACCTCTCAAGAAGGGGATGAGGCTCGTGCACTTTCAATAAGTTCAGAATCCCTTCTGGTTGAGGCCCAGAAATAATAGAGTTGGTCTTAAACAAACTACAAGCCATATGATCCAAGAAGTCCAACGGCTTAGTGTTAACAATAAAATCTTGCTCTGAACTAGGCCCATTAATCTCCAAATTTGATATACCCGATATAAAGGACTTCTTCGGGACTGCCATGCTGTAGAAGATTGGGGAGGGATTATCGAGTCCACATGAAATGGGCTTGATGACACTGAAAAGCTTCTCTTCTGGCCCAAAACTAAAGCCTTTTCCTCTCCACTGTTCATGTTCTGTCCATGGCTCTTTCTTCCATCCTTTAACCCTTGATAATTTCCCGATATGTGTGTTATCAACCCGCAACTTCCCTCACCATTAATACTCCTACTAGAGGCTTCCTCAAATTGCTAACCACCACTGTCATTTTTCCCTTCTTCATAAAAAGCTTCTGTAGGTGGCACAGTGTTGTAGGTCTGTATCTTTTTCCCTTTATCAGTTTTTGGTTGAGAAAAAGTTTCTTGTATAGAAAATAGGGTTGATTTATTGGCTACCAAATCTCGAGTGCCTAACACAGTGTGGACAAGTTTTTCTTTGCAATTAATGTTGCTTGTGAGGATTGAGGCCTGATCAGAGGGGGTAGGGATGTATGAAGCACACTCCAGAGAATTCCAACCAGTTGTGAGATTTTTTGGAGAGTTTTGCTTTTGGTAGGGAATA
Source organism: Hevea brasiliensis (assembly GCF_030052815.1). Taxonomy (NCBI): domain Eukaryota; kingdom Viridiplantae; phylum Streptophyta; class Magnoliopsida; order Malpighiales; family Euphorbiaceae; genus Hevea; species Hevea brasiliensis. Next base: position 100,436,693 of record NC_079493.1, read on the forward strand.
ATGGACAAGCTTGCTTCTATAGATGAGGATCTTCCTTCTAAAGGAGATAATTATATTTGGCAATTCACTAATAACATTCGAGACTGACTCTTGGTGAAAATTTGAGTTTTTGTAGCAAGCCACATTCCATACTTGAAACGTCTAGTTTTGTCTCCTTCTTGAACATTCAAAGTACCCCAATCTGTACAGAATTTAATAATATGCCTAATCCTTCCACAATACAAATAGAAATAAAGCAGCCTTTCATACTTTACGCTTACCTGTTCTTTCCTTCCTCCCTCCCTAACATTAAGGAAGCCTATCACCAAAGGATTTTAAAGATCAACCCATACTTTAATCCTAAACCCAAGCAACCCCTTCTATTACTTGTGCAATATTACTATCTATTTTAATGAGCCCCATAAAAAAAATCCTATTCTCTTCGTATTCTCCAGTTTCCAATTATTTAGTGGAAGACCCAATACTTGGATCCAAAACCCTTCAGTAGAAAAATCAATCTCTTTGACTGACTTATCCGATGGCCACTTCTTGAAAATTAACAAATTATTATCAATGGACCATGGTCCTTCATCACACACCTTACCCAAATCCCTTACCTCTTCAAAGTTGAAGATGAAAGTCCCCTCTGACCCTCTTTTAAATAAAAAATCTACTTGCAAATCCCACACTTTACTCATCGTTGACTTTAAGACAAGTTAAATTTCCTAGAGCCAGGAACCTTTACCACTAGTTTTTTGGCCGTAAACTGTTGTCCTTCCTCTGTTGTAGAGAACAATTGCAAATAGGGCTCTTCGTAACTCTACGCATCAGTCATACTGATAATATCATTAATAGAGTTGTTAGACATGATCAAAAGAAAAGGGAGGCAAAAGGGAAGTAAAAGCTTAGACAAAGGATCAAGGTTGGTGATGGCTAATAAATGAGTTTAGGAGATGAACTATAGATAAGGGAAGAAAGGGGATTGGACAGAGCTTCACAAGCTTCTCTTAGAAGGAGAGAAACACCTTAACTTTTACAAAATCTATCTTGTCCAAAAGGGTGAGAATACGCTTTTCCATCACAATGTTATGAGTAACACTAGTTTGGGCTTTCCAATCTTGAAAGTGCTAAAGAGCTATCACATTAATCAAAGTTGGTTGAAAGCATCTCTAAAGATTAAAATATTTGGTCACAAATCAATCACAGCATAAAGGCTTTAATGTGAATTTTTTAAGTTGATCATCCATCACACGACTAACACTTTTACCACTAGATAACTTGCTATTTAATTTCTAACTTAGTGTACCAATCATGACATTTTTACAAGTTTCTTATATATATATATATATATATATATATATATATATTAGATTCATTGGAAAATGGACTTGATGCTCAATACATCAATAGGCTATAACCAACATTACATGGAGGTTTTAGAAAAGGGTTTAGAAATAAAAAATAAAGAAAGCTCATGGTTAAAATAGCAAGTCTAGCTACCCAAAAAAATTGCCTCAAGCCAAACAAATTAGTTCCTAGTTGAGACAGTTTGCCCACTTCAACCGTAACTCCAAAGACTAAAGAGCAATGTCACCATTGAGAATGAAGCCTCACACCCAGTAGGAAAATGGAGCCAACCAAAGAACGTTGGAGTAAAAAATGACTGAAACACTTAAAGCAAAACTCCAAGAAAAATTGTACCAAGGATCCGAGTAGCAGCAACCAAGCATTATTTGAATTAATTGAAATACAAGGTCATGGAAGTCAGAATCTCTGAGACTATGGGGAAAGAAAAGAAAAGGAAGAGATAAAGCCCAAGACTTCTCATCTCTTATAGCCAAAAGGGGTAGCCGAACGAGGAGGCTAACACTTACACGCTCAAGATGCCGTCTTCCTTCCAACCCAACAAACTAAAGACATCCCCAAAGTTAAGATCTACACCCTCACAGAAGAAGCACACCTAATACAAAAGAAACACATACAAATTTAGATGATGTCCTTTCAACTTCACATAGATCTACAAGCAAAAATCCATCAAAAAACTATATACAAATCAACCCATTAGAGGGGGGCATGAACCCACATTCCAAGTTCAATATCTTCTTGTGTTCCATAAACACAACTTAATTGCATTGAACAATAAAGATTTTATTTTTTTAAATTATTCTCAAATAAAATTAGTGAAATAGGATACAAATAAAATAAAATCCATAATCGTTCTTTTTATTCTATCCTTCATTTCCTTTCCTGATCCCAAAAGGATAAAACCTCTATTCTTAGAAAATAGAAATCACAATTCTACTACTTTAAATTTTAAAAAGTTTATAAAATAAAAAATATTAAAGTTTTAAATTTAGTAATTAATTACAAGGTAAAAAGTGTTAGGCAACTATGCATCTTGATTTTATTTTATAATTTTTTTTATGACCTCTCATATTCGGTAACCCACTGGTCTGATTATTTTCAGAATTGAGTTACTATTAGGCCTATACAAGGGAGCTCACCTATTGTGATTTTTATAAAATTTTTTAAAATCTAATTATATCATTTTCTTTTCTTGATTTATTTGGTATTTTTTTTGTAGTTTCATATTAATTTCTCTACCTAATAATTCTTTATAAAAACATTTCCTGTATTTTTGTAAATAATAAAAATAATAAAGAGTGTTTTTTGAAATTCTAGTATTCCCCCCTTCCCACTTTTAATTTTTTTTTTCAACTTCTTTCTATTATAGTCATTTTTTTTTTAATTTTTGAGAATTTTAGTTTGATTTTAAATATTTATTTTTTTTAGTTAACAGTAAAAATTGAAATAAATTGACAGTCAAAATTATATCTAAAAGAGAAATCAATAATTAAAATTATATCATGTTAACTAATTTAAATTAATTTTGATTATAGGTTAAAAAAAAACTTTTAACACCGTGCTAAAAGTGTTAAAAAAAGCTATAATTATAAAAATTTGAAAAAAAAAATTGTTAGTATTAAGCCTTTAAATTATATATTATTATTTACTATTAATAAGATTGTTTATGAGTTAGTATTTTTATCTATATAAGTATTTTTTGAAATAAGACCTATAATAAGATTAAAATTTTAATATGTTAATTATATATTGTAAATTAAAAAAAATATAAAATAATTTGAACATTTCGTAAATTCCTCCATTCATATTTTTATATTTATTAATTAATTATTATAAAAGAATACAACATTCTAAGTAAAAAATTAGGCTACTGATTTAATGAATTTTTATTATTTATTAATTTATAAATAAATAAATATATATATATATATATATATATAATGTAAATTAAAAATTAAAAAATTAAATTATTTAAAAAAATTATATATGGTAAATATATTGATGAAAATTTAAATTATATAATTTAAAAATGTAACACCCAAAATTTTTAAATTTATTATTTTGTGAGTAAATATTAATATTTTATTTTATTTAAATTTTAGAAAATTATTTAAAATTTTTCGGATTTTAGAAATAGGGTTCGATTTTTCGAAAATATAAAACTTTGATAACTTTTAAAAATTAATTTAAAAACCACGTGGCAAAACAAAAAATATATTTAGACTCTACGAATTTTTTTGAGTTTTTTAGAATTTTTTTGAAATTTTTGAGTCTCGTTTTCGGTCCTAAGGCAGAGTAAAAATTCAAAAATTTTGTGTCATGAATCAGACCGGCTGAATCGGATCGGACCAACCAAATCGGACCAGCCTTCTTCTTCTTTTTCTTTCTTCCCAGCGCATTCCCTTCCCTCTTCCTCTCTTTCCCGTTTTCTCTGTCCTCCCTCCTCCTCACGCCGATGCATTGTCCCAGTGCCTCCCCATGGCCGGCCGACGCTCCAGGCGGCCGAAAAACGAGCGCGAAGATCCACCTGCGCGCCACACCTTTTCGGCTTCCCAGCTAAAATCCGACCGATCCGGCCACTGTTTGGGCTGGGTCTTATGTCTAAACTCATCTACACCTCGAGAGCTTTCCATAGACACCAAGAACACCAAAATCCATCTAGCGGTTTGCCTAATTTTTGTCCGAGAAGTTTTAGCCCATTTTGACTTTTGGCTAGATTTTCTCACAAACCGTGAACTCCAAGAGAAAACCGAGAGTACCAGAGCGCTCCACTCGTCGAGAGTTTCGCGGCAATATAAATTTCAAAAATTTTCGACACCGTTTTTTAGTGATCCCATGAAATTTCGTAGTATTTTTTCGAGCACTAAATGAGCTTAGAAAATTTCGTAAAAATTATTTACTAACCCCCGTGTTGTGGGCTTCTTGTAGGTACCTTCAATTCGTAAAAATTCAACGGTTGCTCGGGTCTGCAAATTTCCGGCCAGACTGACCTGCTATTGAAAAAGTCTTGGAATTAGGTCGAGATTTTGGCTACCCCACTATTGTCAGACGTCCCAAGCGCGTCTCCGGAGTCAGAATCGGCATAGGTAAACCCGAACCTTACTTTTTCTTAATTGTTTAGTACTTGAATTGGATTAGAAATTCAAGATATTCATGGTAGCTTAGAAAATTATGATTCCTTTTACATTAGCTTAGTAATATTGCTAAGGACCGCGGGGCAAAGTTTTAGAATTTTTAGAGCTCATTTGGGTAGTTTTTGTAAAAGGGTCAATTATAAGGACTAAACTGTAATTTTACATATTGTGATTGATGACTGTTTGGATGGGCCCAGGAGGAGCTGTGTGATGTGATTGAGTTGTGGGTGTGTGGTTTGTGGATATAGAAGTGCGTTTTAAGCTCTTTTGCAGGTTGGGTAGGTCCTAGGTATAGAGGAGACTCTGTCGGATTTTCAGCACGACTTAGGATATTTTTGGTCTTTTTCTTAGTTTGTATTAAGTCAAAAGTATTAAATAATTGTAATAAAATTATCAGGTGAGCCAGGACAGCCTTTGTCACACCTTACCCCTCCATAAGGCATAACATGATCCCGTAGAATACTTAATGAACTACCGAAATTCACCTACCGATAACTCATTAAGTACCCTACAAGGGATTTTAAAACGATTTTCTTACATTTTGGAAGTGGTGAGCATTTTAGTGAGAATTAAAAATCATTTATTCAAGCTTAAATACTAGTAAAAATTTTGTCCATTTTAAATTTTGTCGCAATTTTTATAAAAATTTTGACAGAGTTCTGTTTGAAAACTGGAGTAAACAGTTCTTCAATTACCTAAAAAAAAACACTTCCAAAAATATTTCACAACTCCCAACCTTCAATAACTCAATCAACTCAGTTCAACACACTTCAAAATAATTTCACAATACAAAACAAGATTTCTCATCTCAAAATATTTAATATCTCCATTCACAAGCATAAAATGAGAAATTCATAAGTACAAATATTAAATTTACAGAAGAAAATCTAAAAAATATTATTACAATTTATTTACAACTGCTCAACTACATTGATACATACAACATTTCCATATTTACATCAAAATTATCTACAAGGGTATAAAATAATACCCGTACAAAAGATCAATGTAATCCTCGATTTAATCGCAGCTCACTCTGCTGCTTTTTCCTTGCTCTTATCTGCGACAGCAAAATAAGCCATCGCTGAGTATAAAAATACTCAGTGGTGCACAATAAAAATTTAAAATGCAATAAATAAATCATTCATTGCCAAACACAATTCAAATGTTTCTCAATCACATTTCAATAATGATCAAAGTTCATAATAACACCATTTTGTCAAATAATCTATTAAACACAGTTTAGTCAAACAATTTCATAAACACAGTGTTGCCAAAGTCATACACAACTTAAGCCATGACACAAAATTTCCGATCAATGCCGTGTTGTACACCACGACAAAGCAATCTACAACCCCATTAATCGAAATCAATGAGGGAGGTGGCTAGCTAGCTAATGAGTACTCATCCGATCTACAACCTCAACTGGCAAGCCAGAGAGGGAGGAAAATAAACGATCTCAACCCCATAAATGAAGGAGGAATTGTGATACTGTCATGCTAAGTGTGAATCCAAAATCAATATAAAACAATTATTTTCAATAATTTATGAGAGATCCCAAACAATTTTCAAAGTCATTTTTGTAGTCACAAAGTGGCAACACAATTCATAAATAACACAGCGACTTCATAAAGTATAGCAATTCAAATTTTCAATTGGAAAACAATTACATAAATTTATTGTGCACAAACCTCAAACGAGTCGTCCCTTAGCCTCGACTCGGTTCCTCGGGTTCCTTCCCGATATTCTTTTCAACTGAAACACACAATTTTACAATGTTTCAGTACTAGAACTTAACATAAATCCAAAATAAATTTAGCTTCACAATTACCTGGCTCTAACGTGCTAAATTCGACGTTCTTTAAATTTTGTGTTTCGGGTTACTATTCACTGCACTATTCAAGTCAAATAGTTGACTTTCTAAGTCTTAATAGGTATGGGAACTCCAACTTCACCCACATACCACATTTTGGTCATTAAACTTGTTGGTTTTGGTCATTTTCTCAAAGCTTAGGTTATTTTGGCAAAATTGCTAATTTTCGGTTTTGGTGCTCCGAAGTTGCACTGTTCCATTGGTCAATCTACTGTTGGAATTTGGCAAAACTTCCTTCATAGAAAATGTTCCTTATTGTCTTAAGTGTATTCTCATTTTTGGATCACCCCAATCGGAGTTTTGTAGCTCAAGTTATAGCCAAAATACAATTACTGTTCACGTGCACTGTTCATGCTGAGATTTTGGTTCTGGCAGATTTTTGGTCCAATTTTGTTCAGTAATTTGATCAAGTTAAGTTCATAATTTGGTCTAACTTTCTTCATATGAAATGTTCTACTATGTCTTAGGTTTCCATCGGTTCAAGAATCACCTAAATCAGAGTTTCCTAGAGAGAGTTATAGCCCTTCAAACATTACTGCTCAATGGCAATTCTGCAGAATCGCAGGTTCAGTAACTCAACTATGCTCAATAATTTGAATGGGTTAATGGCATAATTTGGGTTGGTGTTCTTCATGAAAGTTTTAGATCTATATCTTATCTAATTTCTGGTAAAATTTCAGGTCAATTTGACCTGTCTAGCTCGAATTATGACCAACTGTTCATTTGGTCAGTTTGGTGCAGTGGCAGCCTGCTCTCATTCCACTTTGGTCAATTGGTTCACCAAGTTTTGGTCAGTTTTTGGCCATGGTTCCATAATGAAAATTGTGCCCTTTTATGTCTATTTTCATCCCCAATTGGTGGCATATCAATTGGGCTTGTAAAATTCCCGTTTTGGTCCTTCAAAGTAGGTTTGGTCATGCTGCCAATAGCATGACCATTCACACTCCGAATTTGGTTTTCATTCCAATAATTTCCACACATCTCTTTTGGTCATTATTGACCATTTTTCATTTCATAATAGGTCAAAGTCATCATTTATGCATTTCTCAAATTTTTGGTTCACAAACTCTAAGTGCCATAAAACCTAATTTCTAATTTATTAAAATTCATCAAATCAAAGTGTGCCAATCACATCTACTTGCTCAATTAGGCTTGTATACACATTTACTTGAACTAAAACATATCAACACTTCACAATCCCATGGCTGGCTGAAATTTACATCTTTGTTCTCATACATAATTTTCTCAATTTTTCATGTTATTCTATCCATTTCTACTCTAATTCAAACATTTTTACTTAAAGAAAAGGTTGGATCAACTTACTTCAATTGAAGTTTTTCCAAAAGCTCCAATTCTTCTAATTTCTTCTTTCTTTTTGTTCTCAATAAGCTTGTCAAGATCCAACAATAAGATTTACATAAGAAATTTGTGGGATTTATGGGGTTGATTCAAGCTTTAAAAGCTTGATTTTTCATGGCTATGGAGGAACAAAGGAGAAAAGAGAGAGAGAGAAAGTGTGGACGGGAATGAAGAAGTAATAAATTTTTTTTTCTTTTAAGTATTTTGTCTTTAACAAGACCATAAATTCCAATTTAATTAATATTTAATTAATTTAGTTATGACATCATGCATGATGTCATCACCTTTGACTTTTCCATCTTCTTTCTTTTTTTTTCTATTTATTTTTTTCTATTAGTTCTTTAATTTAATTCTCGATTCCGAAATTTTCTTTTCTCCGATTTTATTTGTGATTAGGTCGAGTCACTCTCGGGTCAATTGACCAAATTGCCCTCACGGTTCATCCCGCTTGCAAATAATTCCATATTTCTTCAAGCTCTCGACCTAATTATTTGACCGGCTTAACAGTTCTTTTCGTGATTTTCTTTTCCATTGTGTTCATAAGGGTCCTAAGGACCGCGTCACACATTTCTGATCAAATTTGAGTTTAAAATGACTTCGCAGTCGTTCCTGAGGAGGTCACCCATCACTGTGACTCTCGACTTGTTTAACTTCTTATGTTCTGTTTTTCTTATTAATACTTAACTAATTGGCAATTACTAACTATTTGTGTTTATGGCTTCTCAAGTTGTCTTAAGTGTGGTTCTAATCCCCTTAATTGTCCGGACCGACACCTGGCCACCGAATGATGAAATCTACTGTGCTATGCAAACGGGGTGTTACAATTCTCCCCCCTTTAAAATAAATTTCGTCTCGAAATTTTACCTGGTATCAATCTCTGAACAGCTGTGGGTGTTGTCTCCTCATGTCCTCCTCTCGTTCCCAAGTAGCCTCTTGGCCCGAGTGATGGTTCCACAGCACTTTTACCAATGGTATCTGCTTGTTCCGTAGCTGCTTCACCTCTTAAGCCAGAATCTTTATGGGTTCTTCTTCATATGTGAGGTCTGGATTTACTTCAATTTCTTCTACTGGTAGTACATGAGATGGGTCTGATCGATACCTCCTCAACATCGACACATAGAAGACATTATGTATCTTCTCCAACTCTGGAGGTAGTGCCAAACGATATGCCAAAGGACCCACTCTTTCCAATACCTCATATGGCCCGATAAAACGAGGACTTAGTTTCCCCTTTCTGCCGAATCTCATAATCCTCTTCCAAGGAGAAACTTTGAGGAAAACTTTCTCACCCACTGCATACTCAATATCCCTTCTTTTCAAATCAACATAGGACTTTTGACGATCTGATGCAGCTTTAAGTCGATCTCTGATCACCCTGATTTTCTCTTCAGTCTGTTGAACAATCTCGGGTCCAATCATTTTTCTTTCACCCACGTCATCCCAACACAACGGGGTTCTACATTTTCTGCCATACAAAGCTTCATATGGAGGCATTCCAATGCTTGATTGGTAGCTGTTGTTATAAGCAAACTCAATCAAAGGCAAGTGTGTATCCCAACGACCCTCAAACTCAATCACACAAGCCCGTAGCATGTCCTCCAAGATCTGAATTACCCTCTCAGACTGGCCATCTGTCTGTGGGTGGAATGCCGTACTAAAGTTCAATCTAGTTCCTAGGGCTCTCTGAAGACTACCCCAGAATCTAGAAGTGAATCTAGGATCTCTGTCTGATACAATGGATACTGGCACTCCATGAAGTCTCACAATCTCATCGATGTACAACCGGGCCAATCTGTCTAAACTGTAGTCCATTCGGACTGGCAGAAAATGAGCAGACTTAGTTAGTCTGTCAACAATGACCCATACTGCATCATGACTCTTCTGTGTCCTCGGAAGTCCCATTACAAAATCCATAGTTATTCTTTCCCATTTCCATTCTGGCACTGACAGTGGATGTAATAACCCAGTTGGTACTTGATGCTCTGCCTTTACTTGCTGACAAGTTAGGCATTTTGACACAAACTCTGCCACATCTCTCTTCATACCCATCCATCAGTAATACTCCTTTAGCCCTCTATACATTTTTGTACCACCAGGGTGCATAGCAAAAGGAGACTCATGTGCTTCCTTCAAAATGATCTGCCTCAAATCAACATCATTAGGAACACACATTTTGCCCTGGTGTAGCAATAGACCATCATCTCGGATTGAGAACTCTGGTTTCTTACCCTGCTGGACTTCTTCCATCAGCTTCTGATACTTCTTATCATTCTGAGCAGCCATTCTGATCTGATCATTTAACACTGGCTGTACATGCCATGCAACTGCTGTCTGCCCCTCATCATTAATCTCTAAGCTGGCCTGCAGTGACCTTAACTCATGTACCAAAGACAAAGGAGTAACCTGTAGACTTACCATAGTCTTGCGACTTAGGGCGTCAGCCACAACATTAGCTTTCCCTGGCTGATATTCTATCAGACAATCATAGTCTTTTATCAACTCTAACCATCTCCTCTGTCTCAAATTCAGCTCTTTCTGGGTGCCCAAATACTTCAAACTCTTATGATCTGTGTAGATATAACACTTCTCCCCATACAAGTAATGTCTCCAGATCTTAAGAGCAAATACAATGGCTGCAAGCTCCAAATCATGTGTCGGATAATTCCTCTCATGCGGTTTTAGCTGGCGTGATGCATAGGCAATGACATTTCGATCTTGCATCAACACACAACCTAACCCGTTGTGAGAAGCATCGCTATAAACGGTATATTCTTTACCCGGTGTAGGTAAAGTCAAGACTGGAGCCTCAGTCAAACATCTTTTCAATTCATCAAAACTTTGCTGGCATTTGTCCGTCCACTGAAATTTCACATCCTTTCTAAGTAGCTTAGTCAATGGAGATGCCAACATGGAGAATCCCTTTACAAATCTACGGTAGTATCCAGCTAAACCCAGAAAACTGCGAATCTCTGTGACATTTCTGGGTGGCTTCCAATTAAGGACAGCTTCAATCTTGCTAGGATCTACCTTAATACCCTCTACTGATACTATATGCCCCAAAAAGGATATCTCCTTCAGCCAAAATTCACATTTCGACAATTTTGCGTATAGCTGTTTCTCCCTCAAAGTCTGCAGTACAATCCGCAGATGTCTATCATGCTCTTCTGCATTCCTCGAATAGACCAATATATCATCGATAAATACCACAACAAACTGGTCGAGGTATGGTCTGAAGATAGTGTTCATCAGATCCATAAAAGCAGCCGGAGCATTAGTTAACCCGAATGGCATGACTAGGAATTCATAATGGCCATAACAGGTTCTGAAAGCAGTTTTAAAAATACTTTGCTCTTGTACTTTCAGCTGATAATAACCTGATCTCAGGTCAATTTTGAAGAATACAGCTGCACCCCTCAACTGATCAAACAAGTCATCAATACGGGGTAATGGGTATCTGTTCTTTATTGTCACCTTATTCAACTGCCGATAGTCAATACATAACCGGAGAGTGCCATCCTTCTTCTTTACAAACAATACCGGCGCTCCCCAAGGTGACACACTAGGGCGGATAAAGCCCTTATCAAGCAATTCTTGCAACTGTACTTTCAATTCTTTTAGTTCTGCTGGTGCCATTCTGTATGGTGTTATGGAGACTGGGTCCACACCAGGCATAACATCAATTTCAAACTGCACTTCTCTTTCTGGAGGTAATCCTGGCAATTCATCAGGAAATATATCTGGAAAGTCACATACAGTAGGAATGTCCTTTAGTGCTGGACTCCCCACTTGGGTGTCTATCACATGTGCCAAGTACGCCTCACACCCTTTTCTAATCATTTTCTGCCAAAATGAAATGATGTTTGAAGGCAACAACTGTCTCTCCCCATGTATTACTACATCACCATACTAAGGAAGGCCAAAAGTGACTGTCTTCAGTCTACAGTCAATCATGGCGTGATGCCTGGCTAACCAATCCATGCCCAAGATAATGTCATAATCTCTGAAGGGCATTTCAATTAAGTCAGACAGAAAAGTGTGTCCTTGGATCACCAAAGGACAGTCCCTATATAGCCTATTTACCCTGACCTCCTGGCCTAATGGACTAGTTACTAGCACATCATAGTCCATTGGTACACATTGAATAGCAGTAGGACACATCACCCTAGCACTAACATACGAATGTGTGGAGCCAGGATCAAATAACACATACACATCTTGGTCAAGGATGGAGAAAATACCAGCTACTACATCTGATGTTTCAGCTTCCTCCCTCTGGCGCATGGTATACACTCTGACTGGTGCGCCACTGGGTGTTGGTCAGTTAATGTGCTTTGACTTCTAGGGTGTTACCAGGGACCCCTACCTGCCTCTGCCTCTAGCGGTGATCGTGACCCTGCAGGTGCAGAGACTTGGGCTGATCCTTCAGATGTAGTGAAAGATCCAGACCGGCGCGGACTAGTGCAATCCTTAGTGAAATGTCCGCTCCCTCCACAGTTAAAACATGCACCAGTAGCTCTGAAACAAACCCCACCATGAGTTCTACCACAAATTTCACACTGCCGGACTGATAGAGCTCCTCGGGGTGTCTGCTGGATCTCGACTGCATCGGGTGGTCTTTGGCCGTAAAATCACCTCTCTGCCTACGGAGCTAGATCCCCTAAACTGTTTCCTCTTGCCAGAACCACTTTCAGATGTTTGTCCAGTAGTCTTTTCAGCCTTCTCTTTCTCTTGTGAACCCTTCTTCACTGCCCCTTCGAATTCTATCCTCTCTAATTCCAAGGCTTGTGAGATCAATTCAGCAAAATTCTGATGTCTGAAACCCACAACTTGCATTCTCAGACTCTGCCTTAGCCCGGACTCAAACCTCTTGCATCTGTCTCTGGGGGTGGAGACTAAGCTTCCAGCATAGTGGCTTAGCCTTGAGAAATCTCTCTAATATTCTGCTACAGTTCGGTTCCCTTGTTTCAGACTCAGGAATTCTTGTAGTTTCATATCCACATATGCATCGGGAACCCATTTCTGCCTGAATTCCCTCAGGAAATCTGTCCATGTCAGCACAGGTGGCTCAACCAGGCTGTGGGGGATGGTCTTCCACCATTCATAGGCATCCCCTTGTAATAAGGAAACAGAATATTCGAACTTCATCTCTTCTGTGCACTGCAGCTTTCTAAAAACCCGTTCCATTCGTTCCAACCACTGTTCTACTTCCAGTGGATCCACAGTGCCTTTAAACTCAGTGGCCCCAAATTTCATCAGTTTTTCATACTGCCGAGCTGAGGGCTGTGGTTGGGCTACAGATACTGGCATTTGAGCTTGAGGTGGCACATTACCCGCCATTTGCTAAAAGAACGCAGCCATCTGCTGCATAAATTGAGCAGAAAACTGCGGTGCTGGAGCAAGAGCTGGAGTGGCTGACCCACTCACGTTCGGGAGTGCTGGGGCTTCCCCTTGAACCTCAGCCTCAACAGATTGTTCTTCAGAATGATCTCCTCCTTCCATTCCGTTTTCTCAAAATTTCTACTTCCTGAGATTAAACACAAGGAGGTTGACCTCCGTTAGTGCATATTTATAATGTAAATATGTCATATGTATCAATTAAGGACACTTGAGCAGTTGTACTTATCAATAAAATGTTCATACACATAGTCAAAATTTATAAAAAAAAACATGCCCTGATACCACTAAAACATGTCACACCTTACCCCACCGTAAGGCATAACATGATCCCGTAGAATACTTAATGAACTACCGAACTTCACCTACCGATAACTCATTAAGTACCCTACAAGGGATTTTAAAACGATTTTCTTACATTTTGGAAGTGGTGAGCATTTTAGTGAGAATTAAAAATCATTTATTCAAGCTTAAATACTAGTAAAAATTTTATCCATTTTAAATTTTGCCGCAATTTTTATAAAAATTTTGACAGAGTTCTGTTTGAAAACTGGAGTAAACAGCTCTTCAATTACCTAAAAAAAAACACTTCCAAAAATATTTCACAACTCCCAACCTTCAATAACTCAATCAACTCAGTTTAACATACTTCAAAATAATTTCACAATACAAAACAAGATTTCTCATCTCAAAATATTTAATATCTCCATTCACAAGCATAAAATGAGAAATTCATAAGTACAAATATTAAATTTACAGAAGAAAAACCAAAAAATATTATTACAATTTATTTACAACTGCTCAACTACATTGATACATACAACATTTCCATATTTACATCAAAATTATCTACAAGGGTATAAAATAATACTCGTACAAAAGATCAATGTAATCCTCGATTAATCGCAGCTCACTCTGCTGCTTTTTCCTTGCTCTTATCTGCGACAGCAAAATAAGCCATCGCTGAGTATAAAAATAATCAGTGGTACACAATAAAAATTTAAAATGCAATAAATAAATCATTTATTGCCAAACACAATTCAAATGTTTCTCAATCACATTTCAATAATGATCAAAGTTCATAATAACACCATTTTGTCAAATAATCTATTAAACACAGTTTAGTCAAACAATTTCATAAACACAGTGTTGCCAAAGTCATACACAACTTAAGCCATGACACAAAATTTCCGATCAATGCCGTGTTGTACACCACGACAAAGCAATCTACAACCCCATTAATCGAAATCAATGAGGGAGGTGGCTAGCTAGCTAATGAGTACTCATCCGATCTACAACCTCAACTGGCAAGCCAGAGAGGGAGGAAAATAAACGATCTCAATCCCATAAATGGAGGAGGAATTGTTATACTGTCATGCTAAGTGTGAATCCAAAATCAATATTAAATAATTATTTTTAATAATTTATGAGAGATCCCAAATAATTTTCAAAGTCATTTTTGTAGTCACAAAGTGGCAACACAATTCATAAATAACACAGCGACTTCATAAAGTATAGCAATTCAAATTTTCAATTGGAAAACAATTACATAAATTTATTGTGCACAAACCTCAAACGAGTCGTCCCTTAGCCTCGACTCGGTTCCTCGGGTTCCTTCCCGATATTCTTTTCAACTAAAACACACAATTTTATAATGTTTCAGTACTAGAACTTAACATAAATCCAAAATAAATTTAGCTTCACAATTACCTAACTCTAACGTGCTAAATTCGACGTTCTTTAAATTTTGTGTTTCGGGTTACTATTCACTGCACTATTCATGTCAAATAGTTGACTTTCTAAGGCTTAATAGGTATGGGAACTCCAACTTCACCCACATACCACATTTTGGTCATTGAACTTGTTGGTTTTGGTCATTTTCTCAAAGCTTAGGTTATTTTGGCAAAATTGCCAATTTTCGGTTTTGGTGCTCCGAAGTTGCACTGTTCCATTGGTCAATCTACTGTTGGAATTTGGCAAAACTTCCTTCATAGAAAATGTTCCTTATTGTCTTAAGTGTATTCTCATTTTTGGATCACCCCAATTGGAGTTTTGTAGCTCAAGTTATAGCCAAAATACAATTACTGTTCACGCAATCGCTCATGCTTTGAGATTTTGGTTCTGGCAGATTTTTGGTCCAAATTTGTTCAGTAATTTGATCAAGTTAAGTTCATAATTTGGTCTAACTTTCTCCATATGAAATGTTCTAATATGTCTTAGGTTTCCATTGGTTCAAGAATCACCTAAATCAGAGTTTCCTAGAGAGAGTTATAGCCCTTCAAACATTACTGCTCAATGGCAATTCTGCAGAATCGCAGGTTCAGTAACTCAACTTTGCTCAATAATTTGAATGGGTTAATGGCATAATTTGGGTTGGTTTTCTTCATGAAAGTTTTAGATCTATATCTTATCTAATTGCTGGTAAAATTTCAGGTCAATTTGACCTGTCTAGCTCGAATTATGACCAAATGAACAGTTACTGTTCATTTGGTCAGTTTAGTGCAGTGGCAGCCTGCTCTCATTCCACTTTGGTCAATTGGTTCACCAAGTTTTGGTCAGTTTTTGGCCATGGTTCCTTAATGAAAATTGTGCCCTTTTATGTCTATTTTCATCCCCAATTGGTGGCATATCAATTGGGCTTGTAAAATTCCCGTTTTGGTCCTTCAAAGTAGGTTTGGTCATGCTGCCAACAGCATGACCATTCACACTCCGAATTTGGTTTTCATTCCAACAATTCCCACACATCTCTTTTGGTCATTATTGACCATTTTTCATTTCATAATAGGTCAAAGTCATCATTTATGCATTTCTCAAATTTTTGGTTCACAAACCCTAAGTGCCATAAACCCTAATTTCTAATTTATTAAAATTCATCAAATCAAAGTGTGCCAATCACATCTACTTGCTCAATTAGGCTTGTATACACATTTACTTGAACTAAAACATATCAACACTTCACAATCCCATGGCTGGCTGAAATTTACATCTTTGTTCTCATACATAATTTTCTCAATTTTTCATGTTATTCTATCCATTTCTACTCTAATTCAAACATTTTTACTTAAAGAAAAGGTTGGATCAACTTACTTCAATTGAAGTTTTTCCAAAAGCTCCAATTCTTCTAATTTCTTCTTTCTTTTTGTTCTCAATAAGCTTGTCAAGATCCAACAATAAGATTTACATAAGAAATTTGTGGGATTTATGGGGTTGATTCAAGCTTTAAAAGCTTGATTTTTCATGGCTATGGAGGAACAAAGGAGAAAAGAGAGAGAGAGAAAGTGTGGACGGGAATGAAGAAGTAATAAATTTTTTTTTTCTTTTTCTTTTAAGTATTTTGTCTTTAAGAAGACCATAAATTTCAATTTAATTAATATTTAATTAATTTAGTTATGACATCATGCATGATGTCATCACCTTTGACTTTTCCATCTTCTTTCTTTTTTTTTTCTATTTATTTTTTTCTATTAGTTCTTTAATTTAATTCTCGATTCTGAAATTTTCTTTTCTCCGATTTTATTTGTGATTAGGTCGAGTCACTCTCGGGTCAATTGACCAAATTGCCCTCGCGGCTTCATCCCGGTTTGCAAATAATTCCATATTTCTTAGCTCTCGACCTAATTATTTGACCGGCTTAACAGTTCTTTTTCATGATTTTCTCTTTTCCACTGTGTTCATAAGGGTCCTAAGGACCGCAGCGTCACATTTTACTGTTCGAAATTTGAGTTTAAAATGACTTCGCAGTCGTTCCCAAGGAGGTCACTCATCGCTGTGACTCTCGGCTCGTTTAACTTCTTATGTTCTGTTTTTCTTATTAATACTTAACTAATTGGTAATTACTAACTATTTGTGTTTATAGCTTCTCAAGTTGTCTTAAGTGTGGTTCTAATCCCCTTAATTGTCCGGACCGACACCGGTCACCGGAACAGTGAAATCTACCAGGCTATGCAAACGGGGGTGTTACAGCCTTCCTCCTCCGCCCAGCCGCCACAATGACTGCGGTTAAGTCTGTGAGTAAAATATTAATTTTAATTGTAATTTCGATATTATTATATGTTCAAGCATGCCCATGCATCACTTATATGTATATATCTATGTAGTTAAACTCTAGGCACTTTTTATGTTACATTCATAACTGTTAAAGTGCCATGGATATTGTTTGTGGTAATTTAGAGTAGTGTGCGTGCGTTGGCGTGCGTGTGGTATGGTGTTGGATATGGACAGGACGGGTAGACACGGCTTGAGATCTTCGCTGGGACCTGATCCTTCGGGGTAGACACGGCTTGAGTTCTTCGCTGGGACCCCGTATTTGGTTTATTAAGCGAAAGTTCGACTTGAGATCTTCGCTGGTAGAGGTTGGATTAAGAGGGCTGTATAGAGGATCAGCTCCCATATATGTATTGTTTGACACTCTCGGGTGTGTGAGTGCTCCAAATTGCCTTTTTAATGTGACTTGTATGAAATTTTTGACGATGTTCCATTTCACTCTACAAGGTGCATTAGCTTTAGATAGTTATAGAGATTATGGTTAAAATTGATATTTTACTCTCTGAGTCGAACGCTCACTCCTGTTCATTTATGTTTTCAGGCTACAGGAGGATTTTTTTGTTGTGGTTAACCTGCTTTTCTCCTTTGCAGGTTGTTTATTAATGTTTGTGTAATTCTATTAACTCCTATAATTTTCGCATGTGTTAGAAATATTTATTTGTTTTGGGAACTGTAATATAATTGTCATGTTGGGCCTGTAAACTTATTATTATATGCATGTTTGTTGGACTGAATGAGGGAGCTGAGCTCCCATTTATTTTTATGACATTTGAGTATGTGGAGGGTGAGCTGAGCTTCCCAATTGATTATATATTTTGTTTACAGGTCGGGTGAGTCAAAAACTCCTCGTTGAAAGGTCCACTTTATGGCCAGACTCTGTCCGGTTGAATTCTTAAAATTGGGCCCAAATGGGCCTTAGAGTTGGGTTAAGGAATAGTTAGGCTTACTAGGGGCCTCGGGGGCTTTAGGCTGGCCCAAGTCCTAGTGCCGGTCTGGCCCATGGGTTCGGTCGTGACAAATGTTGTATCAGAGTTTAGCCTCCAGATTCATAGGGAAAAAAATTGTCTAAAGTGTTGGAAAGAGTCTAATAGGAGTCACATGCGGAAAATAGGGTCCACATTCGTCTTGCATTGTCATCTTTGCTTCTAGTTTCTGCTTCATATAATTATGTATAAATATGAGTCTATAGAGCTGTGTAACATGCTGTTTTGAAATTTTGTGGTCTAATGCTGCTGAATTTCAGGAAAATGCGTAGAAGCAAGAGAGCTGCCACTGCACCAGAACCAGATGTGCCTGATGAGGTGTCAGCACAGGATGAGGCGGTTGCCCTAAGGAGGCGGGGTAGGAGGCCTAGAGCTGCTCAAGTAGAGGAGCAGCCACCACCAGTTCAGGATCAGTCTTTTATGGCACAGGGTCCCATGGACCCAATGGCAGCTACTCTAGCTGGGTTGCAGAGAACCATCGATATGATGGCACAGTATATGGTCCACCCTCCATAGCAGCAGCAGTCCACCGCACCAAGAGGGGAATCTTACAAACAGATAATCAATTTCAAGAAGTTGGTGGCCGGTACTTATGATGTGTTAGACGATGCCTATCGGTTTTTGAATTCCTGCGGACAGGCAGGAACAGAGTTGCAGTTGACTGATAGAAAACTTATAGAGTGTATGCAGCATGTCATGGGGCCTATGCCTAGACAATGGATGAATGACTACATATTACCTCGGGTGGAAGGTTTGTTATGGACCCAGTTTGTGGAACTGTTTGTCAACCGGTTTGTACCAGAAAGTTTCAGAGATCAAAAGCAGTGGGCCTTTGGGGCCTTAAGGCAGAATGGCAAGTCTGTAGATGAATATGCTACAGAATTTCTAGAATTGAGCAGGTATGCCCCTACAGTAGTAGCTACAGAAACTATGAAGGTGAAGAGGTTCCTAAAGGGGCTTGACAGGAGGTATGCAAACCTGGCCATGATGTCTGATCAGTCTTTTGATGTGGTGGTTGATCGAGCCAGACAGATTGAGATTAGCTATGCTGTGGATGACAGCGGAAGGGCAAAGAAAAATATAGCAGAGAACTTTCTTCAGGTGTTCCCCACATGGGTGCTCCGCACTCATTTGTCTCCCCTGTGTTTGCCATGAGATTGGGTAGAAACCCTATAACTTTATAATGCCCTTTGTCTGTAGCTACCCCGCTTGGTGACAACATAGATGTAGATATGGTTTTTCCTAGTAACCCAGTAGTAGTGGATGGAAAGCTCCTAGCAGACTTGGTTCCTCTACCAGTAATGGATTTCGATGTAATCTTGGGAATGGATTGGTTGGAAACTCATTATGCCACTTTAGACTGCAGGAACAAAAAGGTGTATTTCCACATACCTGGTGTGAAAGAGTTTAGCTTTGATGGTGACAGGAGCGTGGCTCCATATAATTTGGTGTCAGCAATTAGTGCTAGAAAAGTGTTGAGGCGTGGATGCCAAGGGTATTTGGCATTGGTGAGAGATACATCTATAGAAGATGTCAACATAGAAAATGTTTCTGTTGTCAGAAAATTCATGGATGTCTTCCCTGAGGAGCTTCCAGGGTTGCCACCAAGAAGGGAAATAGATTTCTGGATTGATGTTATTCCGGGTACAAACCCCATATCAATGCCGCCTTATAGGATGGCACCAGCAGAATTGAAAGAGCTAAAGGAGCAACTACAGGAGCTTTTGGACAAGGGTTTTATACATCCAAGCACTTCACCCTGGGGCACTCCTGTTCTATTTGTGAGAAAGAAAGATAGGTCCTTGAGATTGTGTATTGACTATAGATAGCTGAACAAGGTGACTGTGAAGAACAACTATCCACTTCCTCAGATCGACGATCTGTTTGATCAGCTCCAAGGAGCTAGATTCTTTTCCAAGATAGACCTGCGATCAGGCTACCATCAGTTGAGAATCAGGAATGAGGATGTGTCCAAAACGGCATTCAGGATAAGATATAGTCATTATGAGTTCTTGGTGATGTTTTTTGGACTCACTAATGCACCAGCAGCTTTCATGGACTTGATGAATAGGGTGTTTAGGCCATTCCTGGACCGTTTTGTTATCATATTCATAGATGACATTTTGGTATACTCTCGGACCGAGGAAGAACACGTGTGGCATTTGAGGATGGTGTTGCAGACTTTGAGGGAGCAGCAGCTATATGCCAAATTTTCAAAATGTGAATTTTGGCTAGAAAGCATCTCATTTTTGGGACACGTGGTTTCTAGCGAAGGCATTCAAGTAGATCCCAAGAAAATTGAAGCTGTAACTTATTGGCTTAGGCCTACAACAGTCACTGAAGTGCGAAATTTTCTGGGTCTAGCTGGCTACTATAGGCGTTTTGTGTAAGATTTTTCCAGGATAGCGGCTCCCCTAACTAAGTTAACTCGGAAGAATATTCCATTCATTTGGACAGATAACTGTGAGGAGAGTTTCCAGAAGCTTAAGGAGTATCTAACCACCGCCCCGGTGTTGACACTACCGATGAGTAGTGAAGAATATACCGTGTACTGTGACGCCTCCAGAGTTGGCTTAGGGTGTGTTTTGATGCAGAATGGAAAAGTAGTGGCTTATGCTTCAAGGCAGCTGAAGAGGCATGAGCAGAACTACCCCACCCATGATTTGGAAATGGCGGCTGCAGTCTTTGCACTAAAAATCTAGAGACACTACCTGTATGGTGAAGTGTGCGAGATATACACCGATCATAAGAGTTTGAAGTATATTTTCCAACAAAGGGATTTAAACTTGAGACAGAGGAGATGGATAGAGCTTCTGAAAGACTATGATTGCACTATCCAGTACCACCTTGGGAAGGCCAATGTAGTAGCAGATGCTTTGAGCAGAAAATCTTCTGGTAGCTTGGCACACATATCAGCGAAGAAGAGACCATTGATTCAGGAAGTACATGAGTTGATGGATCAAGGTCTAATCCTAGATCTGTCAGATGAGGGGGTATTGTTGGCTCATTTTTCAGTGAGACCAGACCTGCGAGATAGAGTCAGAGTTTCCTAGCACAGAGATCAACAATTGATGAAGATCATAGAAAGAGTACAGCAGGGTGAAGGTGGTGAGTTTGGATTTGCCAATGATAGCGCCCTTATGCAAGGTTCCAGAATATGTGTGCCTAATGTGGACAACCTCAGAAATGAAATCATGCAAGAGGCACACTATACACTGTACAATGTCCACCCAGGCTCCACCAAGATGTACCATGATGTGAAAGATAGCTATTGGTGGAATGGCATGAAGAGAGACATAGCAGACTTTGTGTCCAAGTGCTTGACTTGTCAGAAGGTGAAGTTTGAACACCAGAGGCCATCAGGGAAGCTGCAAGAGCTTCCCATCCCAGAATGGAAGTGGGAAATGATTACTATGGATTTTGTGACTGGGTTGCCTCGTACTACACGAGGATATGATTCGATATGGGTAATTGTAGATCGTCTGACTAAATCAGCTCACTTCTTGCCAGTGAAGACCACATATTCTGTTGCACAGTATGCCCAGCTCTACATTTAAGAAATAGTCAGATTACATGGAGTTCCTGCTTCCATAATATCTGACAGAGGGCCCCAGTTCACTTCTCAATTTTGGAGGAAGTTGCAGGAGGCACTTGGCACACAGTTGAACTTTAGTACCACTTTCCACCCTCAAATAGACGGACAGTCCAAAAGGACAATCCAAACACTAGAAGACATGCTTCGCATGAGTGTTTTGGATTTTGGAGGTCAATGGGATGATCGGCTATCTTTGGTAGAGTTTGCCTACAACAACAGTTACCATTTCAGCATAGGGATAGCACCCTATGAGGCGCTATATGGAAGAAAGTGTAGGTCTCCTCTATGTTGGACGGAAATGGGAGAAGCGAAGGTGCATGATGTAGACCTAGTACAGTACACTTCAGAGATAGTTCCTTTAATCGGGGAACGATTGAAAATAGCTTTCAGTAGGCATAAGAGTTATGTAGACCCCTGACAGAAGGATGTAGAGTTTGCAGTAGGCGATTACATATTCCTGAAGGTTTCTCCGATGAAGAGAGTCATGAGATTTGGGAAGAAGGGCAAGTTAGCACCACGGTATATTGGACCCTTTGAGGTTACGGATAGAATTGGGGCAGTTGCCTCTCGGTTAGAGTTACCACCCAACCTTTCTCATGTTCATCCTGTGTTTCACATCTCCATGCTCAGGAAATACATTCCTGATCCTTCTCATGTGCTACAGCCGGATGTAGTAGAGCTGAAAGAAAACTTGACATTTGAGGAGCAATCTATAGCCATAGTGGACTACCAAGTGAGGCAGCAAAGATCAAAACAGATCCCTATGGTTAAGGTTTTATGAAGGAGCCAGTCAGTGGAAGAGTGCACCTGGGAGTCAGAGAGGGACATGCGTAGCAAGTACCCTTATCTGTTCAACGTATAATTCTGTACTTTATTCTGTCTTATGTAAAATTCGAAGATGAATTTTCTGTAAGGGGAGAAGAATGTAACACGCCTAATTTTTTTTAATTTATTATTTTATGGATAAATACTAATATTTTATTTTATTTAAATTTTAGGAAATTATTTGAAATTGTTTCGGGTTTTAGAAATCGGGTTCGA
Organism: Hevea brasiliensis; assembly: GCF_030052815.1. NCBI lineage: Eukaryota > Viridiplantae > Streptophyta > Magnoliopsida > Malpighiales > Euphorbiaceae > Hevea > Hevea brasiliensis. The sequence continues at coordinate 100,459,460 of NC_079493.1, forward strand.
TTTTTCGAAAATATAAACTTTGATGATTTTTAAAAATTAATTTAAAGACCACGTGGCAAAACTAAAAATATATTTGGAGTCTACGAATTTTTCTGAGTTTTCTAGAATTTTTTCGAAATTTTTGGGCCTCGTTTTCGGTCCCAAGGCAGAGTAAAAATTCAAAATTTTGTATCTTGAATCGGACCGACTGAATCGAATCGGACCGGATCAGACCGGTCAAATCGGACCGACCCTTTTCTTTTTCTTCCTTCTTCTCCCTCGCGCGCCCGACCTCTCCTCCTTCCCTTCCTGTTTTCTCTCTCCTCCCTCACCCCTAGGCCGCGCCGCGGCCTCCCCAGCCACCCCACCTCGCCGGCGCGCCACCCCACCACCTCCCCAGGGCCGACCGACGCTCCAGGCGATCAGAAAACGCGCGTGAAGACCACCCGACACGCGAGCGCCATTTCGACTTCCCAGCCGAATCCGGCCAATCCGGCCACCGATTGGGCCGGGTCTTGTGTCAAACACCATCTACACCTCGAGAGCTTTCCATAGACACCAAGAACACCAAAATCCATCGAGCGGTTTGTCCAATTTTTGACCGGGAAGTTTTAGCCCATTTCGATTTTTGGGCTAGATTTCTTGCAAACCGTGAACCCCACGAGGAAACCGAGAGTACCAGAGCGCTCTACTCGTCGAGAGCTTCGCGGCAATATAAATTTCGAAATTTTTTGACACCGTTTTTCGGTGGGTTTCACGAAACTTCGCAATATTTTTTTGAGCATTAAATGAGCTTAGAAAATTTCGTAAAAATTTTATACTAACCCCCATGTTGTGGGCTTCTTGTAAGTACCTTCAATTCGCAAAAATTCGATCGTTGTCCGAGTCTATGAATTTTCTGCCAGACAGACTGGCTACCGAAAAAGTCTTGGAATTGGATCAAGATTTTAGCTACCCCACCATTGTCAGAAGCCCCGAGCGGGTTCCCAAGATCGGAATCGGCATAGGTAAACCTAAACCTTGCTTTTTCGTAATTTTTTAGTGCTTAAATGGGATTAAAAATCCATAAAATATTCGTGGTAGCTCAAAAAATTATGATTCTTTTTGCATTAGCCTAGTAATATTGCTAAGGGCCGCGGGGCAAAGTTTTAGAACTTTTAGAGTTTATTTGGATAGTTTTTGCAAAAAGGGTCAATTATAAGGACTAAACTGTAATTTTACATATTGTGATTGATGACTGTTTGGATGGGCCCAGGAGGGGCTGCGTGATATGATTGAGTTGTGGATGTATGGTTGGTGGATATAGAAGTGCGTTTTAAACCCATTTGCAGGTTGGGTAGGTCCTAGGTATATGAGAGACTCTGCCGGATTTTCGGCACGACTTAGGATGTCTTTGACCTTTTTCTTAGTTTGTATTGAGTCAAATTTATTAAATGATTGTAATAAAATTATCAGGTGAGCCGGGACAGCCTTCTTCCTCTGCCCAGCCGCCACAGTGACTGCTGTCAAGTCTGTGAGTAAAATTTTAATTTTAATTGTAATTTCGATATTATTATATGTTCAAGCATGCCCATGCATCACTTATATGTATATATCTATGTAGTTAAACTCTAGGCACGTTTTATGTTGCATTCACAACTGTTAAAGTGCCATGGATGTTGTTGTGGTAATTTGGAGCAGTGTACGTGCGTTGGCGTGCGTGTGATGTGGTGTTGGCTATGGATAGGACGGGTAGACACGGCTTGAGATCTTCGTTGGGATCCAGTCCTTCGGGGTAGACACGGCTTGAGTTCTTCGCTGGGACCCCGATTTGGTTTATTTAGCGAAAGTCCGGCTTGAGTTCTTCACGCACAAAGTTGGATTAAAGAGAGCGATAGGGATCGGCCCATATATTTATGATTTGACATTACTGGGTGTGTGAGTGCTCCAAATTACCTTTTTGCTGTTATGATGCGAAAATATTACCGATGTTGCATTTCACTCTACAGGGTGCATTAGCTTTAGATAGTTATAGAGATTATGGTTAAATTTGATATTTTACTCTCTGAGTCGAACGCTCACTCTTGTTCATTATTTTTCAGGCTACAGGAGAATTTTTTTATTGTGGTTGACCTGCTTTTCTCCTTTGCAGGTTGTTTATTAATGTTTGTGTAATTCTATTAACTCCTAGAATTTCCGCATGTGTTAGAAATATTTATTTGCTTTGGGAACTGTAATATAATTGTCATGTTGGGCCTGTAAACTTATTATTATATGCATGTTTGTTGGACTGGATGAGGGAGCTGAGCTCCCATTTATTTTTATGACATTTGAGTATGTGGAGGGTGAGCTGAGCTTCCCAATTGATTATATATTGTGTTTACAGGTCGGGTGAGTCAAAAACTCCCCGTTGAAAGGTCCACTTTATGGCCGGACTCTGTCCGATTAAATTCTTGAAATTGGGCCCAAATGGGCCTTAGAGTTGGGTTGAGGAATAGTTAGGCTTACTACGGGCCTTGGGGGCTTTAGGCTGGCCCAAGTCCTAGTGCTGGTCCGGCCCATGAGTTGGGTCGTGACAAAATAGCTTTAGAATAAATTATTTGAATTATTTAATTTTTAAATTATAAATTTTAAAATAAAATTAAAAATAAAAAATAATTTAATAATTTATCTTGGAAGTCATACAACTGAAATATGATGTTAACACAATTAGAACATGACTTTTATCCATATATATATATTCTTTTCTTGTATTAGCTATTTTTTCAATATATATTTTAAAAAATAAATTATTTTTTAAAATCATAATTTGAAAATAATCACATGGACATGTATCGTGTCCTTATGAACATTAATTTTAGTCTAAATTATTGGGCCAATCAAATTATTAAAAAAACAATTTAAGAAATTAATACTTTCGCTTTAATTTCTAATGTAAAATAATTATATTCATTAGATTTTATAATTTTAATGTAATGGTTCTTACATTCAAATTGGTTATATTTCGTCAATGAGAAGAAGAAGAAAACCCTTTGCTTCACTCTTTCCAGTATACTTCCTTCTTTGCCTTGAGAGTTTATAAGGCCATAGTCTATAAGACTATTTTTCTTTTTGGGAACTTGTCATTTCCAGGTTTAAAAAAGATGATTAATTAATTTGTTGTTTTTATTGATTTCAACTTCCCATTCCATACATTAGTTTAGAATTTGAAGTTATTATCAACGTATCAAAACTAGCAATCTTTCAGCTAACTTTTGTGACTTGCTAAAAATAGATCTTTCACAATGCAATGCTCTCATCTCAGCAGTAGGGTTAAGGTTTTCTCAATGGTCTAATTTTTCTTAGGTATAATCCAAGTGCAAAAATCTCTCTAAAATTTAGATGATTACACAATATCTGCAGTCCGGACGCAATACATAGCAATTGCTCAGATTTGAATCCCTGGAAAACATGAATTCTTAACTCTAAACAGAGAAATAGCTTGAAAATAAGAGTCTTCTTCAAAGCCAATCACGGAACTTTTCAATGGACAATATATAGACTAGTTGTAACTCTATTACTGTCGATATTCATTCCATGAAGTTGGATGGTTAGGAATATGCACTTCACAGCTGGTATATTCTCAGAACTTGTAAATATCCAATGTGTCAAAGCAACTCCGTAAAGGATTCCATAAAACAGGTACTATCATCCAAATAATTTGATGTTCTTTGAACAATTTAATCTTTAAATACAACAAACAGGTGGAATTGCAATTTTTACCACTTGAACTGCAAATACAAATGCAGAATATACACTCAAATTTACAAGGAAGAAAAGAACTGCAACGACCCCGTGGATTAGAAAGCTGAAAAATGGGCTTCTCCAACTTTTTAAACGTTAATAACCTATTTTATTAGATTTTTAAAGACAATTAATAGCATTAAATTTAGATTTAATTGAATTATCATAAAATCAAATAACTCTTTAACAAAAACTGGAAGCAGGCCCCTGTGTTGATGCAGTCAAACGGTATTGCAAATGGCTTGGGATCATACTCGACTTAAGAAAACCTTGTATCTTTTATATTGCCACAGAAACATCTTCATAATAAAACATAAAAGTAAGAAAAATACTATATATTTCCCAATATTTGTAAACTACAGTATTCATGGCTGGATGGCTTCAATAAACAAAGAGAAATGAGACATCTAACCTGGATACAACTGGTTAGGATGAGTATAATAAGGCTGGTGAATAAAATTAGTCCCAAAAAGCTGAAGTCTTGACCATTCTTAGAAGCCCAAAAGGTGCATCCAGTTAGAGAGCAAACCACAGTTAAGGTTAGAATTAGTGCTTCAAGCATGACCATCACCTGTAGCAATTGGAATTAAAAAAAAAATAAAAAAATAAAAAAAAAAAGAAGAAGAAGAAGAAGAAGAAAAAGGGACATTTTTTAAGCTACCAACAGCAAGCGAAAGCTACTCAGGTAACATAATAGGCACTTTCTAACCACATAAAAATGGCACATAATTTTTGCTGGCAATAACATTTTAAGATATTACAGTCATAAGACATAACAGTGCATATCTGTTGAGTTTAATGTTGTCATTTATTCCTGCATTCATTCGCAGGGTCCCAGGCCTCCAACAAATGAGGCTTATCATTTATAGCTAGCTAATATAAAAAGCAATGGCAATGCCTCACAATTAAAGGATAGTCCCTTGCACAAGGAAATTTTAGGGATTTGAGTTAGCTTGTTATTTCTGCAACCAAAGATGCAAAATTTAGAATCTATTAAAACAAAGTATGAGAGGAGAAATCCTGAAACACTTATCTTGCTGCAAGTAAAACTTGCAACTCGTGTAATTAGGGACCCACACCCAGCTACCCAGCAGAAAAGAAGAGATCATTAACAATGAAAAGTAAGAGTGTTAGATCAAGAACTTGATGAGAAAGTTCATGTTAAAAAGAAAAGCAAAGAAGGAAATAAATAAATGCACAGGGCTTAATAATCTTAATTCACATTTCCTTCCGTCAATATGACTGAATTAAGCTAAAAGTTTCACCATGAATCTATCCAAAGTAACTTAGCAAACCACTTTCAATATAATTAAGATGCACAGCTATTACATAGGAATGAAGGATTACATGGGTAAGAGAAAGAATGAAGGATGGTAACAAAAATTAACAATGATTAGCGTCATGCTCACAGAGCATTGTGAAATGAAAAGCAAGTTCGAATTACTCATCCAGTTAAATTGACATCATATAAGAGAATTCCGAGCTTGACCATGTAACATTTACCTCATTCAAATGAATTTTAAGTGCAAGTATGAGATGTAGACAAAGTAACAGATACTGGGTCACCAAACAGAATCTCAATGACATGACATCCGCATAAACATGATAAAAAAGAAAAAAAATGCCAGCATTATCTGTAAACCAAAACCAAGTTCTCTAAGCATTCTATTTGAATTCCATGAATTGCATTCAACATTTGAGCAAAATAACAAATGCCAATTGTAACATTTGGTAGATCAATTCCCTCTCTAGACTTCAATTACAATTCACCTAAGAAGTACCTTCTAAGTTCTACAACTTACAGTCAAGCCCTTAAAAGCAAAACTTAGCATGAGTATCAACATGTATATATCAAGCATAATTTCAGTTAATACAGAAAAACCAAACCAAAACAAACCAAAAAATAAGAAATTTTTTACAAATCAACTGCACCATGGAAGAATTAGATATTTGGATCTTGGAACCTTTTGCAAGTTGGGAAGTAGCTTGCCCAGTTGCAGCAAATTCTGACTGATCACATCTGAGCAATTCCACAACCCAAGTGTACTTCCAAAGGGTGTTAAAAAAGAACTCAACGAAAAACCTTGATTGTTGCTTTCAAAATGTGACTCTGGTATGGGCAAGTTTGCTTTTCAATTAAATACATAACACAGCTACCCACCAAAGGCCAGTGTCTTGCATAATAGGCACCAAAAATTGTTGGCAATGAAAGAAGTATAAGACTTAAAATGGATACCTAGGAAGGTTCATCTGATTATAACTTCAGCATCATGCTAAACTTAAGATTCAATACATTGGCAAGTCTAGATGAAAATGGAGGGAAATGACATATACGAAATATACAAATAGGCAACGGACAGACTCTAAACCTCAAAAAATATTAACAATGATGTGTCATATTTCAAAGATATTCGCCAAATTGCAATGGGATAACAAAGTGGGAGAGAGAGAGGAATAAATAAGACATAAAACTTACCCAAGATTGAATATGATAAGTGGAAGAACATATATAAAGAAAAGCTCTTCATTGAAGAGAAAAGGGTGAGAGCTTTTCCCTTTGTGATTAGCAGGATAATAAGCCCAGTATGGAGGCCCTATGATAAAACAGCAAGATAATCAGCCTAATGCCTTCCATAAGCCCAAACCAAATCTTCAACTAACAACTTCACAATTACAACAATAAATTGAATTTTAGTGTCAATTTAAAAACCAACTATACGTACAATATACAGAGCAACTCAACAATGAAAAAGGTTGTAATTGACTCATTCATCCATCTATTCTTCTTAAGAAGATGAACGATGAGAATACAAGCACAAAGGAGTGCCACAAACAAAGTTATAGAATCAAGAGGGGCTATTTGAAATTTTATTTTAGAAATTTAGGTTCTTTGAGATTCTTGTGGTGTAAAGTACAATTTAAATTGTTTGTCTTTATAAAAGACCTTCTGTTTTTTCAGAAAATAATAAATATTTTTTAATGTTTTTTTTATGCCATTTTAGTTTCTCTGAAAAATTTCAACAAATAAAAATGGTTAAATATGATCAGACGGAAACTGTTTTTAGCTCTTTTGGGCAAAAGTAATATAGTATTTAATTTTGAGGATTTGCATGTTAAATTTAGGACCCTTATTTAGAAATTTGATTTTTCCTCTGATTTGGTTTTCTTTAGTTGCTAATGAGGCAACGTTCGCAGAAGCAGTTAAACATGGATATTTAGTACCACTTCACTGTTCCATATTCTCTGACCAGCATACTCCAGTTACTGCTCACCAATGCTTGGTTAGAGAAGATGATAAAGAGGCTCCAAGCTTCCTTTTCGAGTCTGTAGAGCCAGGCTTTCGGGTTTCAATTGTTGTAACAAACGTTCATTCTTTCTTGTTTTGGACATAGGTAAGAGTCTCTTACATCATATAAAATTATTATTATTATTATTAATGATATACTAATGGCTTCAGGGACTCTATAGTGTCATTGGAGCTCAGCCAGCAATTAAAATTGTGGCAAAAGAAAATAAGGTTACAATAATGGACCATTTCCAAAATGGAAGTATCTATTAGAAAAAGTGTCACAACACGAGTCATAACAAATGCATAGTTGCAAGGTGAAAATACCTTGAGGATAGCACCAGGATTGACTTTGTTGAGAACATTCTAGAAAATGACACCATTTCTTAATGCGAGGCGAAACTCTTGCTCAGAGGGATCTTTGGGTAGAGTTGCTGATGTACCTTGGTCCATTTGCCTTAAACCATACTGCTGCCTGGTACCTCATTGAAGCTGAAACACATGAAGGATTGATATTGTAGTCAGATTTTCTAGCCTTTTTTTTTTTTTTTTGAAATTAACCTTGCCGCAAGAACTTGTATCAAACCCTTTTAAATTTTGTACAATTCCTTATGTTTTGGTACATTGGAATGTTTTGGAAGGAATTGCCAGACATTGTATCTGATCTTCTAAGGAGATATCACTTGAGTGTCTATTTGGATGAACAGCTGAAATTTACATTTTGGAATTTGAACTCCCAACAAATGGGTTGGAGTATTTGGTAAACATATAGATTGGAGCAGCATTTGATAATTCCGTTTCATGATATAAATTAAAGAATATGATGTTCTTAATTCCCACCAACCCTGACCTTTCATTTATAGTCCTGGCTATCAGAAATCAGAATAGAGACCATACTTACTCTTTTTTGAAACTACTTACTGACCTACATTTTAGAAACCATGCTACATTGCTGATTGAAGAGTTTGTTGAAGATCCAATGACAATACCAAGAAGAATTTCAGAGGGTTGGAAACCCCAGGTTATTGCTGAACTTCCAGAAACTTTATGTGGTATGAAACTTTATAGATGAATTGAATGTTCTATAATACTCTTTTTGTTTTTCAAAGCACAATTCAGTCATAAACTTATCAATTCTTTGAATATACAGCCTAATTAAACTACTACTGAAGATTTTATCTAATGATTGGGCGCTTAGCTTGCAATGTCCAATGTCAAATGATATATAATATGCAAAAACCTAATGTCACTGTACATTGCTACATTATAATCTCCACCAGAATTGGCACAATTAAAACAGGTTTTGCCTTTTTACCAATGAATTATCAAAATTGAGGATTAGACATGGGAAGCTCTTCTTTCCTACACTTTTTAAGCTATCAAACAGAGAACCAACCAGGAAAAGAGGAAAATGAGCATACCTTTTCATGATAACATGTTCAACATCTGAGAAAACAGTTACACCTTCATCACCCAAGACTAGCAAATTCCCCGTAAATAAAAATAAAAAAATAAATAACACATGAAGGCAAATAACTAAACATAAATTACAAAATATCCAGCTTTTTAGTAAGAAATGTACCTTTTGATTTCCAATGACTCACCTGCCAGCCATCATTATCTTCATTATCAAGTAGAACTTCACCTTCAGTAGCTTCATATTCTTCTTCAACAGATGTGATAAAGAGTAAGGAATCAAAAAGTGCTTAAAAACAAGTTAGGAACAGAGATAATGACAAAGTATTGCAGCAGCAATGAGAATGGAGGAATTTTATTTATCAATATTCAAAATACAGGTGAAAATGGATACAAGATCTTTCTCCCACCCCAGCAGTAATCACACTGCCCCCAAGCTATCTATTAGCTGGAAGAAAATAGCCACAAAATAGTTATGACCCCCACTCAACTCTATTCTCTCAATATAAACTTTCCTAGCTGCTGCATCGCATACTCCTGAGAATCACTCCAACGGAATTAAGCTGAGTTGGCCTCCTTCCACAACTTTCTTGCTTCTTCTAGAATACACCCTCTAGATTCTCTTTTCTCTCCCTTTAGGTTCTGCTGGGGAAGGATTTGCATCAGGATGCAGGTCTTCACAGGCAGGGAACTAAAAGGAAGCTCATATCTTGTCATGAACTTACATGGTCAGTGTAGAAATTTTCTAGCCCTAAAAAAAAAAAAAAATGCTAGTGGTCCATATTTATTCTAATTGAATATGGATATATTTTCACTTTTTCAGTGATTTCACAGGACTAAAACTTGTACTTCTTTTAACATTCAAAACAATGAGACTTACAAATTCCCTAAACCATATTTTCTCCTAAGAATAACAATAGCCATCAGTCCTGGTAATTGCCATAAATGTATACTAACATTTTTTACGATTCTTGAAAATTGCATAACTAAATAGAGATTGTTAAAAAGAAAAAATGGTGGAAGATGGCATCATTTACCATTCCGACTTCTGAGTGATAAAAAACTGTTTTTCTGGAAGCAAACAAGACTTCCTCTTGCTTGGTTCATCTGATGCCCTTTCAAAAGGGAAGAAAAGAAGAACCAGTGATCAAAAACTGTTTGTCATCACTGGAATCACGTCAGCAACCATGGTCTTACTTTCTGCCATTTTATGGGACCAATACTGAGCAGGCACCCACAATACAATAGCAAATATCCGTCTCACAATATAAACTTCTTCTAAAATTATCAAAGCACTCAACAACACCACAAAGGGCAATCAACAGATGTGAATTCAAAAATCACAAAACCAAAGATTAGGAACAGTGAAAAAACCAGGTACAGTAATGTTCCCAAGCCAAAACACCTGTTTGAAGGCACTGAATATTCACTCAATTTAATATTTAAATAGTAAATACAAATGCAGAATATTCACTCAAATTGATAAGGAAGAAAAGAATTGGAAAGGACCATGTGGACGATAAAGCTGAAAAATTGGGCTTAACCAACTTTTATTGCTTTCCTAATTTCCTAAAAATAAGCTTAATATATGAGAACTTTTTAATTTGTTATAATATTATCACATTTACACACAAAATTCTAATTTTCAATTCTTTAAAAAGTTTTATCAAAAATCAATCTATTTTTGTGTAAGCAAACATAAGGCTAAGTTATTCCCAGCAGCAACATAAGATTTGAACCAACATAAAGATGGACTTAAAGAACGTAAACACAATTTTTTTTTTTTTTTTTTTTTGGTTCACCTTGTCAAAGTCTCATCGAAATCACACTTGCTCCATCAAACACATTGTCATTTTGGTTCTTTGAAGTGCCACGTGTCAGTTATAATACACAAGCAAAGCCAAATTTCAAAAAAGTAGTATTAAAACTTTGTATGAATTGTAATAGATGGAAGAAGAGAAATTTAATTACAACAAACTATTAAAGGTTTAAGAGTATATTATAGAGCTAGTATAAAAGAAGATAGTTGAGGAATAAAAATACGAATAAAAGGCACTCAATGAGAGACATTTATAAAGACATGATAGATAGGATGCACAAGTGAGATCAAACCAAGCACTAGAGTTCTAATGAAAGAAGCTTCAACTTTGAATTGCATCTCCGGAATTTTGCTCATCTTCTAATTGGTTTCCACCTTTAAATGGAATATGGGACTCCCTGTAAGCGACAGTTTGCAAGGATTTCCGTGGTACACGTCCACCCACTTGAACACGGGCAATTGCTTCCGTAGTAGGGTTCCAAACCATCAGCTGCCCACCCAAATCTGAAAAAAATAGCTCACCATTCCTTGAAAATCCCAATGGCAAGCACGGGCACATAACCTCAGGGTATGCTATGGTAAATAATTTAGTCCAAGACTCTTTAACTCCATATTCAAGCAATACCCACAACTCAACATGATAAGGAACATGGAGGGGCAGAGCAACATACTCATTCAAGGAAAAAATTGACTCAAAAGAATCGACAGGATCTGGTAGACCTGTTGTTTTGATAACCTCATTGCACAAGTCAAAAGAAACAATTACATCTTCAGGACTATGGTATCTTGTCCTCCAATGAAATGTACCATTTGCACCGGTATGGCCTCTATGATCATTAAAAAAGCCATCACAATATTTATAAGAAGGCAAAATCCAAGCATTCAAAGTGACATCAACTTTTCTCCATGTATCATCCTTTAGGCTATATATCTCCACCAGGTAATCCCATTGGGAATCAAGAGATGAATATTCGAAAATCCTGAGAACTTTGCAATCACTAGTTCTTGGGTCAAATCCGAATTCTACTATTTCCAATGAAATAGAATGATGAGGAGGACGCGGAACGTTCGATTCAGGTAGGATCTTAGTTTCTGTGGTTGTAGGGTTCCATAGAACGATGTTACTCTCAGAGTCATAAATATCATCCCATAATCCTAGCAAATTCTCAATGTAATATACATCACGGAGACAAATTAAACCATTACAGCAAGAACCCACAATGTCAATAAATGAACATTTTTCAATTATATCCTTTGGATATGGTATCTCCTGAGGAGCAGACAAATCGAATGTATCAGAGGAGAGGAAGGAAAAAGCATAATCCTCAAAATCCTCAGCGTTATAATCCTGAAATTTGACAAGGACACGGGGATTGGCATTCAAATCTTCAGAATCAGAATCAGAGAGTAGGTTCTTATATATATAATTAGGATCAGAAAAGAGAGCACACCAAGATTTGCAGACGCACCTGAATCTGATGAGGCATATGACGGGTAATCTGAACAAGATGTTGAGTACCAAATGTTTAGGCAGATAATCAACAGCCATGGTAGATACTAGTTTTCTTGATCAGAATGCCAAGAAAGATAGCCGAAAGAAGAGAGCACACTTCTCACAAATATCAAATTCTTAGCCACTAAGTAAGAACACTGATTTGGAAGCTTTCAATGGCATACTGATTTGGAAGCTTCCAATTGTATACGACATGCCATATATGGCTTAAAAAAATAAACCACTGGTGCTTGACAAACATATAATTTATTAATTAAATTATAATGATATTTCTTTATATTATTTAAAAAACATGTCTAAGCTTAGTTTGAAATCTTTTAATCAAATTATTTTAAAATTAAATAACAAATATTTTATATTTTTAAAATACATATTTAAGTTTCAAATTTTAGAAAAGGGACTTGACGCTTAATATATCAATAGGCTGTAACCAGCATTACATGAAGGTTTTAGAAAAGTATTTAGAAAAAAAAAATAAAGAAAGCTCATGGTTAAAACAGCAAGTCTCGCTACTCAAAAAAATTGTCTCAAGCTAAACAAATCAGTTCTTAGTTGAGACAGTTTGCACACTTGAACCGTAACTCCGAAGACCAAAGAGCAATGTTACCATTGAGAACGAAGCCTCACACCCAGTAGGAAAATGGAGCCAACCAAAGAACATTGAAGTAAAAAATGACTCAAACACCTAAAGCAAAACTCCAAGAAAAATTGTATCAAGGATCCGAGTAGCAGCAACCAAGCATTATTTGAATTAATTGAAATACAAGGTCATGGAAGTTAGAATCTCTGAGACTATGGGGAAAGAAAAGAAAAGGAAGATATAAAGCCCACGACTTCTCATCTCTTATAGCCAAAAGGGGTAGCCGAACGAGGAAGCTAACACTTACACGCTCAAGATGACGTCTTCATTCCAACCCAACAAACTAAAGACATCCCCAAAGTTAAGATCTACACTCTCATAAAAGAAGCATACCTAATGCAAAAGAAACACATACAAATTTAGATGATGTCCTTTCAATTTCACATAGATCTACAAGTAAAAATCCATCAAAAACTATATACAAATCAACCCATTAGAGGGGGCTGGATGAACCCACATTCCAAGTTCAATATCTTCTTGTGTTCCATAAACACAACTCAATTGCATTAAACAATAAAGATTTTATTTTTTTTAATTATTCTCAAATAAAATTAGTGAAATAGGATACAAATAAAATAAAAACCATAATCCTTCTTTTTATTCTATCCTTCATTTCCTTTCCTGATCCCAAAAGGATAAAACCTCTATTCTTAGAAAATAAAAATCACAATTCTATTACTTTAGATTTTAAAAAGTTTATAAAATAAAAGATATTAAAATTTTAAATTTAGTAATTAATTACAAGTTAAAAAGTGTTAGGCAACCATGCATCTTGATTTTATTTTATATATTTTTTTATGACCTCTCATATTTGGTAACTCACTGGTCTGATTATTTTCAGAATTGAGTTACTATTAGGCCTATATAAGGGAGCTCACCTAGTGTGATTTTTATAAAATTTTTTAAAATCTTATTATATCATTTTCTTTTTTTTGATTTATTTGGTATTTTTTTTTTAGTTTCATATTATTTTCTCTACCTAATAATTTTTTATAAAAACATTTCCTGTATTTTTGTAAATAATAAAAATAATGAAGAGTATTTTTTGAAATTCTAATATTCCACCCTTCCCACTTTTAAATTTTTTTTTTCAACTTCTTTCTATTATAGTTAATTTTTTTTAATTTTTGAGAATTTTAGTTTGATTTTAAATATTTATTGTTTTTAGTTAACAGTAAAAATTGAAATAAATTGATAGTCAAAATTATATCTAAAAGAGAAACCAATAATTAAAATTATATCATGTTAACTAATTTAAATTAATTTTGATTATAGGTTAAAAAAAAAATACTTTTAACACCATTCTAAAAGTGTTAAAAAAAGTTATAATTATAAAAATTTGAAAAAAAATTGTTAGTATTAAGCCTTTAAATTACATATTATTATTTACTATTAATAAAATTATTCATAAGTTAGTATTTTTATCTATATAAGTATTTTTTGAAATAAGACTTATAATACGATTAAAATTTTAATATGTTAATTATATATTGTAAATTAAAAAAATATAAAATAATTTGATCATTTTGTAAATTCCTCCATTCATATTTTTATATTTATTAATTAATTATTATAAAAGAATATAACATTATAAGTAAAAAATTATGCTACTGATTTAATGAATTTTTATTATTTATTAATTTATAAATATATATATATATATAATGTAAATTAAAAATTAAAAAATTAAATTATTTAAAAAAATTATATATGGTAAATATATTGATGAAAAGTTAAATTATATAATTTAAAAATATATTGTTATAATTATATATTATAGATTAATTTTATTCTTTAATATAACTCTAGATACTCATATATTTACATAATTAAATAAAATTAAAAGACAAAAAATAAAAACTTTTATGTTAATTATCAATTATAATAAAAACTTTTAATTATATCCATTTAATCATGAACCTTTCCATATGTTTTCAATTTTAATAATAAATTTAATTAAAAATAATTAACTCATCAATTGATAGAAATAATTCTAAATTTTCATTTGTTATCAATTTTAGCTGCTTCTTTTAGTTTTATTAAGATATTCAATAATTTTAATATTTTTGTTAATTTTAGCAAAGTTTATGTTGATAAAAAAAATAATAAATGAATAATATATCTAATATTATTATTTGAATTTTTAATTTTTTTTCTCTTTTTTTTTTCACTTATACTTTTAATTCACATCTTTCTCACCATTTTGTTTCAAATTTAAGGGAAAAAAAAAGAAAAAAATCAAATATTTTAAAATAAAATATTGACAAATAATAAAACTAAAATAAATGTAATTACAATTTTCAAAATCATAGATAAATTAATTAAAATAATATTTTTTATCAATTTAAAAATAACTGCTAAAATTATTATAAAAGTAAAAATAATTAGCTAATATTAATAATGTATGTAAATATTTAAATTATTTTTATCAATTAAATAATACAATTAGTCTAATTTCTAAAATTAAAACTAATATCAAAGTTTGAGATTAAATTAATAAAAATAAAAGATTATACTAAAATTAAAAAAATTTATAAAGGTTTTATTTTTTTTAATCATTTAGCCATTAAATAAAAATATAAAATTTACATAAATAGATAAAAATTTGAATTGAATAAAAATTTAATTAAAATTTTAATATAATAAATAGTATAAAAAATATAAGGGTATTTATCATGCCTATTATGCTGTAGTTACTCAGCCTCATGTATAAAAGTTATCATTATCAACGCATCAACTAACCAATATCTTGGTTATTTATTGAACTAGGATTTTTTTAAGTGTATATATATATATAAAAACAAATTTGTCTTTCTTTTTTTTTATGTAAATAAAATTAAATTATAGTTAAAGCTGAAATTGAAAGTGGAATTAAAATTAAAATCTTATTGAAGATTGATTTTAAAAATAAAATTAAGTAAAATTGAAAATTAATGTAGAATAAACACATCTAGCAAGACACGGCAAGGATTCTCATTCTAATTCAGCTTTGGATTTCATAAGGTAGTAGTTGTAGAAATTGAAGATACCAAATTCCACATAACTATATATTATCGAAGAAACTAGTTGTAAGTCGTTCTTAACAGTTAATTCTTGCAAAGTCTCTCCCTCTTCGTGTTGGGTTGAAGAATCAATCTGCTGCTGTTGATGATGTTCATGAGCATGTGCAATTTTTTATTGCACAAAATGAACCTGATGAGGCACACACCTCTCTGCATTTTGGTTCTGGCACAATTTTTATTGGGTTGGGTTTTGGAATTGGAATCTACCACATGCACATCTCTTGAAAAATTGACTCACTTTCCTTTTCAACAATCAGAGGAGCATTTGGGGTAATGGGGATATTGACTGGTGTGTCTCGCATTCTAATGGCTTCTCAGGATCAGTTGGGACAAAGTTTGTTTTCACTCTCTCACCACAGAATACTGGCTTTAAATATTATGTTCAATATAAATTCAACTTTAAATTTAAAACTCATCTTCCATAATACGAGCATAATCATTGCTGTGAAGTGTTAAATTTAATCATTATGCCATGCAAAACAGTATGTAAAATGTGTAAAATTAGATTACTTCATATGAGCAAAGTCATTTACATTATTAGCCAAATATATATATATAAAACACCAGAAAACAACAACCAAAGTAATATAAAAAAACCAGAGGTAAATTGGAGACTTCAGCTTTAGAACAGCCTGCTTTTGTTAACTAGACGGCCAAATGATTGGCTCCTCTCCTAGCAAACTCAATTTTAACATGCTTCAGCTTTTTGGCAGGACTTATTCATGCTGAAGGAAATACAGCTTCATCTCCTGTCTTGCATCCAAATACTAATTCATTCTCTGGCATCAATGGGCAGTCTTGAAATTGTTCTCCATTCCTATCAAGACAGAAATATACTTGAAATAACATCTTCTCCGGATTGGACTTTTCTTTATTGCAATGTATGATGGGTCTTGTCAGGTGGTTGAAAGCTCTTTTAATATCATCGATATTGTATTTTAGCATTGTTTGGAGTAATGCCTGTTCCAATAAAAGAATTTTAACAAGTTTTAATACTATATAAGATAAAAACAAAAATATTAAGAAAATATAGAGTAATTACTACCTGCTGTTTCCAATACTCTGAGAATATTTACTTGCTCAACCCTGTCTATTGATTTCTTGTAGTACTGGAATAGGTCCCAACCAGTGCAAATGCCATGTTCAACCCACTCATGTTTCCATAACTTATTATTAGACTGTTTGGCATCGAAATTTGGCCACAACTTGTTTAACTCACCAATAATGGGAGAGTTAATCAGCTGTAACATAATTAAAAATAAATAAACTGTTAATTTTTGAGAATTAGAACACTAAACTTAAACTTTATACATAAATACATGCACATACCTTGTTAGCATCAAAGGGAGGTCCTTTGCATTTCCTAGGATTAGGACTACGGCCACCGATATTGACAGGCCACATTCCATGGAGAGTGAAATTATCATCTTTATAAGGTTTATTACACTTGCTGGGAACACTAGATTTACAATAAGACGGTGGCCACCAAAACACTAAATAAAAAGCATTATATGTGGTCACACTAGCAGCAATAGTAAAAGTATAGAGAGTAGTGAGTAAGAAGATATAAGTAGGCACCTTCATTGTTGGTTTTGAAAAGCTTATAAGTTGGTTTTGAAAAGAGAACATGATATGACTCCTTTATATAAGGAGCAAGGGATTGAGTTTTTGAGCGCGATTGCTCGCAGTAGGGGAAAATAGGAATTGTTTCACTCGGTACGCAAGGAGGAAAATGGTAAATATCTATTTCGTATGCATGGTAATAGTCCTGTTTGTGTGCATAAAATTTTGCCGTAAAACGAATGGCATGTGAACTTTTATAGTGAAAAGAATATCAACAGATGATATGATGCTTATTAATATGTGATCCCCATGACCATTAATTGACAGGATATCTTATCTTTCCTTATAAATGTGATATCTTATTGATAGAATATCTTATTTTTCCACATATTTATGTATGGACTATGCAGGACTCAAGCTCACACGTGAAGAAATGATCAGAATTAGAATGGCGTATAAAGAACGAAGAGCTTTCACTTTGAAGAAATCAACAAGTGTGCCAATTTCTACTTAAAGAGGCAGAAGATAGTACAGAATCTCCCAACATCATATTGAAGGCCTTGGAGATCATGGGATATACTTCGTTAAAAAAAAAAAGTTATTTCTTCCTTTTAATTTTTTCAACTGTTGCGTTGCTAACCGATTTATTAGCCTAGTAGTAGTTAATGATGAGGTGGGCTTGGAAAAAATTATTTATTAGCCAAATATTAGCTATTTTTTAATATATACTTTATAAAATAAATTATTTTTTAAAATCACAATTTGAAAATAATCACATAGATGTGCATCATGTCCTTATCCTTATTCCAAAAAAAAAAGGACAATAAAAGAAAAAAAAAGCTTTAGAATAAATTATTTGAATTATTTAATTTTTAAATTATAAATTTTAAAATAAAATTAAATGGTAAAAAATAATTTAATAATTTATCTTAGAAGTCATACAACAGAAATATGATGATAACACAACTAGAACATGACTTTTATATATATATATATATTATTTTCTTGTATTAGCTATTTTTTCAATATATATTTTATAAAATAAATTATTTTTTAAAATCACAATTTGAAAATAATCACATGGACGTGTATCATGTCCTTATCCTTATTCCAAAAAAAAAAAACATTAATTTTAGCCTAAATTATTGGGCCAATCAAATTATTAAAAAAACAATTTAAGAAATTAATCATTTTGCTTTAATTTCTAATGTAAGAAAACCCTTTGCTTCACTCTTTCCAGTATACTTCCTTCTTTGCCTTGAGATTTTATAAGGCCATAGCCTATAAGACTATTTTCCTTTTTGGGAACTTGTCATTTCCAGGTTTAAAAAAGATGATTAATCAATTTGTTGTTTTTATTGATTTCAGCTTCCCATCCCATACTTCAGTTTAGAATTTGAAGTTATCATCAACGTATCAAAACTAGCAATCTTTCAGCTAACTTTTGTGACTTGCTAAAAATTGATCTTTCACAATGCAATGCTCTCTTCTCAGCAGTAAGGTTAGGGTTTTCTCAATGGTCTAATTTTTCTTAGGTATAACCCAAGTGCAAAATCTCTCTAAAATTTAGATGATTACACAATATCTGCAGTCCGGACGCAAAACATAGCAATTGCTCAGATTTGAATCCCTGGAAAACATGAATTCTTAACTCTAAACAGAGAAATAGCTTGAAAATAAGAGTCTTCTTGAAAGCCAATCACGGAACGTGGTTGCAGGTCACATATGGCTGAATTCCCTGGCAACTTTTCAATGGACAATATATAGACTAGTTGTAACTCTATTACTGTCAATATTCATTCCATGAAGTTGGATGATTAGGAATATGCACTTCACAGCTGGTATATTCTCAGAACTTGTAAATATCCAATGTGTCAAAGCAACTCCGCAAAGGATTCCATAAAACAGGTACTATCATCCAAATAATTTGATGTTCTTTGAACAATTTAATCTTTAAATACAGCAAACAGATGGAATTGCAATATTTACCACTTGAACTGCAAATACAAATGCAGAATATACACTCAAATTTACAAGAAAGAAAAGAACTGCAATGACACCGTGGATTAGAAAGCTGAAAAATGGGCTTATCCAACTTTTTAAACGTTAATAACCTATTTTGTTAAAATTTTAAAGACAATTAATAGCATTAAATTTAGATTTAATTGAATTATCATAAAATCAAATAACTCTTAACAAAAACTAGAAGCAGGCCCCTGTGTTGATGCAGTCAAACGGTATTGCAAATGGCTTGGGATCATACTCGACTTAAGAAAACCTTGTATCTTTTATATTGCCACAGAAACATCTTCATATTAAAACATAAAAGTAAGAAAAATACTATGTATTTCCCAATATTTGTAAACTACTGTATTCATGGCTGGATGGCTTCAATAAACAAAGAGAAATGAGACATCTAACCTGGATACAACTGGTTAGGATGAGTATAATAAGGCTGGTGAATAAAATTAGTCTCAAAAAGCTGAAGTCTTGACCATTCTTAGAAGCCCAAAAGGTGCATCCAGTTAGAGAGCAAACCACAGTTAAGGTTAGAATTAGTGCTTCAAGCATGACCATCACCTGGCAATTGGAATTTAAAAAAAAAAAAAAAGAAAAAAAAAAAAAAAAAAAAAAGAAGAAGAAGAAGAAAGAAAGAAGGAAGAAGAAGAAGAAGAAGAAGAAGAAAAAGGGACATTTTTTAAGCTACCAACAGCAAGCGAAAGCTACTCAGGTAAC
Source organism: Hevea brasiliensis (assembly GCF_030052815.1). Classification (NCBI taxonomy): domain Eukaryota; kingdom Viridiplantae; phylum Streptophyta; class Magnoliopsida; order Malpighiales; family Euphorbiaceae; genus Hevea; species Hevea brasiliensis. The sequence goes on from NC_079493.1 coordinate 100,479,236, forward strand.
ATAATAGGCACTTTCTAACCACATAAAAATGGCACATAATTTTTGCTGGCAATAACATTTTAAGATATTAGAGTCATAAGACATAACAATGCATATCTGTTGAGTTTAATGTTGTCATTTATTCCTGCATTCATTCGCAGGGTCCCATGCCTCCAACAAATGAGGCTTATCATTTATGGCTAGCAAATATAAAAAGCAATGGCAATGCCTCACAATTAAAGGATAGTCCCTTGCACAAGGAAATTTTAGGGATTTGAGTTAGCTTGTTATTTCTGCAACCAAAGATGCAAAATTTAGAATCTATTAAAACAAAGTATGAGAGGAGAAATCCTGAAACACTTATCTTGCTGCAAGTAAAACTTGCAACTCGTGTAAATAGGGACCCATACCCAGCTACCCAGCAGAATAGAAGAGATCATTAACAATGAAAAGTAAGAGTGTAAGATCAAGAACTTGATGAGAAAGTTCATGTTAAAAAGAAAGGCAAAGAAGGAAATAAATAAATGCACAGGGCTTTATAATCTTAATTCACATTTCCTTCTGTCAATATGACTGAATTAAGCTAAAAGTTTCACCATGAATCTATCCAAAGTAACTTAGCAAACCACTTTCAATATAATTAAGATGCATAGCTATTACATAGGAATGAAGGATTACATGGGTAAGGGAAGGAATGAAGGATGGTAACAAAAATTAACAATGATTAGCGTCATGCTCACAGAGCATTGTGAAATGAAAAGCAAGTTTGAATTACTCATCCAGTTAAATTGATGATAAGAGAATTCCGAACTTGACCATGTAACATTTGCCTCATTCAAATGAATTTTAAGTGCAAGTATGAGATGTAAACAAAGTAACAGATACTGGGTCACCAAACAGAATCTCAATGACATGACATCTACATAAACATAATAAAAAAGAAGAAAAATGCCAGCATTATCTGTAAATCAAAACCAAGTTCTCTAAGCATTCTATTTGAATTCCATGAATTGCATTCAACATTTGAGCAAAATAACAAATGCCAATTGTAACATTTGGCAGATCAATTCCCTCTCTAGACTTCAATTACAATTAACCTAAGAAGTACCTTCTAAGTTCTACAACTTACGGTCAAGCCCTAAAAAGCAAAACTTAGCACGAATATCAACATGTATATATCAAGCATAATTTCAGTTAATATAGAAAAACCAAACCAAACAAACCAAAAAATAAGAAATTTTTTACAAATCAAACTGCACCACAGAAGAATTAGATATTTGGATCTTGGAACCTTTTGCAAGTTGGGAAGTAGCTTGCCCAGTTGCAGCAAATTCTGACTGATCACATCTGAGCAATTCCACAACCCAAGTATACTTCCAAAGGGTGTTAAAAAAGAACTCAACGAAAAACCTTGATTGTTGCTTTCAAAATGTGACTCTGGTATGGGCAAGTTTGCTTTTCAATTTAATACATAACACAGCTACCCACCAAAGGCCAGTGTCTTGCATAACAGGCACCAAAAATTGTTGGCAATGAAAGAAGTATAAGACTCAAAATGGATAGCTAGGAAGGTTCATCTGATTATAACTTCAGCATCATGCTAAACTTAAGATTCAATACATTGGCAAGTCTAGATGAAAATGGAGGGAAATGACATATACGAAATATACAAATAGGCAACGGACAGACCCTAAAACTCAAAAAATATTAAGAATGATGTGTCATATTTCTAAGATATTTGCCAAATTGCAATGGGATAACAAAGTGGGAGTGAGAGATGAATAAATAAGACATAACTTACCCAAGATTGAATATGATAGGTGGAAGAACATATATAAAGAAAAGCTCTTCAATGAAGAGAAAAGGGTGAGAGCTTTTCCTTTAGTGATTAGAAGGATAATAAGCCCAGTATGGAGGCCCTATGATAAAACAGCAAGATAATCAGCCTAATGCCTTCCATAAGCCCAAACCAAATATTCAACTAACAACTTCACAATTACAGCAATAAATTGAATTTTAGTGTCAATTTAAAAACCAACTATACGTACAATATACAGAGCAACTCACAATGAAAAAGGTTGTAATTGACTCATTCATCCATCTATTCTTCTTAAGAAGATGAACGATGAGAATGCAAGCACAAAGGAGTGCCACAAACAAAGTTATAGAATCAAGAGGGGCTATTTGAAATTTTATTTTAGAAATTTATGTTCTTTGAGATTCTTGTGGTGTAAAGTATAATTTAAATTGTTTGTCTTTATAAAAGACCTTCTGTTTTTTCTGTAAATAATAAATATTTATTAATGTTTTTTTTATGCCATTTTAGTTTCTCTGAAAATTTTCAACAAATAAAAATGGTTAAATATAATCAGATGGAAACTGTTTTTAGATCTTTTGGGCAAAAGTAATATAGTATTTCATTTTGAGGATTTGCATGTTAAATTTAGGACCCTAATTTAGAAATTTGATTTCCTCTGATTTGGTTTTCTTTAGTTGCTGACGAGGCAACATTCGCAGCAGCAGTTAAACATGGATATTTAGTACCACTTCACTGTTCCATATTCTCTGACCAGCATACTCCAGTTACTGCTCACCAATGCTTGGTTAAAGAAGATGATAAAGAGGCTCCAAGCTTCCTTTTCGAGTCTGTAGAGCCAGGCTTTCGGGTTTCAATTGTTGTAACAAACGTTCATTCTTTCTTGTTTTGGACATAGGTAAGAGTCTCTTACATCATATAAAATTATTACTATTATTATTAATGACATACTAATGGCTTCAGGGACTCTACAGTGTCATTGGAGCTCAGCCAGCAATTAAAATTGTGGCAAAAGAAAATAAGGTTACAATAATGGACCATTTCCAAAATGGAAGTATCTATTAGAAAAAGTGTCACAACATGAGTCATAACAAATGCATAGTTGGAAGGTGAAAATACCTTGAGGACAGCACCAGGATTGACTTTGTTGAGAACATTCTAGAAAATGACACCATTTCTTAATGCGAGGCGAAACTCTTGCTCAGAGGGATCTTTGGGCAGAGTTGCTGATGCACCTTGGTCCATTTGCCTTAAACCATACTGCTGCTTGGTACCTCGTTGAAGCTGAAACACATGAAGGATTGATATTGTAGTCAGATTTTCTAGCCTTTTTTTTTTTTTTTTTTTTTTTTTAAATTAACCTTGCCGCAAGAACTTTTATCAAACCCTTTTAACTTTTGTACAATTCCTTATGTTTTGGTACATTGGAATGTTTTGGACAGAATTACCAGACATTGTATCTGATCTTCTAAGGAGATATCACTTGAGTGTCTATTTGGATGAACAGCTGAAATTTACATTTTGGCATTTGAACTCCCAACAAATGGGTTGGAGTATTTGGTAAACATATAGATTGGAGCAGCATTTGATAATTCCGATTCATGATATAAATTAAAGAATATGATGTTCTTAATTCCCACCAACCCTGACCTTTCATTTATAGTTCTGGCTATCAAAATAGAGACCATACTTACTCTTTTTTGAAACTACTTACTGACCCACATTTTAGAAACCATGCTACATTGCTGATTTAAGAGTTTGTTGAAGATCCAATGACAATACCAAAAAGAATTTCAGAGGGTTGGAAACCCCAGGTTATTACTGAACTTCCAGAAACTTTATGTGGTATGAAACTTTATAGATGAATTGAATGTTCTATAATACTCTTTTTGTTTTTCAATGCACAATTCAGTCATAAACTTATCAATTCTTTGAATATACAGCTTAACTAAACTACTACTGAAGATTTTATCTAATGATTGGGCGCTTAGCTTGCAATGTCCAATGTCAAATGATATAATATGCAAAAACCTAATGTCACTGTACATTGCTACATTATAATCTCCACCAGAATTGGCACAATTAAAACAGGTTTTACCTTTTTAGCAATGAATTATCAAAATTGAGGATTAGACATGGGAAGCTCTTCTTTCCTACACTTTGTAAGCTATCAAACAGAGAACCAACCAGGAAAAGAGGAAAATGAGCATACCTTTTCATGATAACATGTTCAACATCTGAGAAAACAGTTACACCTTCATCACCCAAGACTAGCAAATTCCCTGTAAATAAAAATAAAAAAATAAATAACACATGAAGGCAAATAACTAAACATAAATTACAAAATATCCAGCTCTTTAGTAAGAAATGTACCTTTTGGTTTCCAATGACTCACCCGCCAGCCATCATTATCTTCATTATCAAGTAGAACTTCACCTTCAGTAGCTTCATATTCTTCTTCAACAGATGTGATAAAGAGTAAGGAATCAAAAAGTGCTGAAAAACAAGTTAGGAACAGAGACAATGACAGAGTATTGCAGCAGCAATGAGAATGGACGAATTTCATTTATCAATATTCAAAATACAGGTGAAAATGGATACAAGATCTTTCTCCCACCCCAGCAGTAATCACACTGCCCCCAAGCTATCTATTAGCTGGAAGAAAATAGCCACAAAATAGTTATGACCCCCACTCAACTCTATTCTCTCAATACAATCTTTCCTAGCTGCTGCATCGCATACTCCTGAGAATCACTCCAACGGAATTAAGCTGAGCTGGCCTCCTTCCACAACTTTCTTGCTTCTTCTAGAATACACCCTCTAGATTCTCTTTTCTCTCCCTTTAGGTTCTGCTGGAGAAGGATTTGCATCAGGATGCAGGTCTTCATAGGCAGGGAACTAAAAGGAAGCTCATATCTTGTCATGAACTTACATGGTCAGTGTAGAAATTTTCTAGCGCTAAAAAAAAAAAAAAATGCTAGTAGTCCATATTTATTCTAATTGAATATGGATATATTTTCATTTTTTCAGTGATTTCACAGGACTAAAACTTGTGCTTCTTTTAACATTCAAAACAATGAGACTTACAAATTCCCTAAACCTTATTTTCTCCTAAGAATAACAATAGCCATCGGTCCTGGCTATTGCCATAAATGTATACTAACATTTTTTATGATTCTTGAAAATTGCATAGCTAAATAGAGATTGTTAAAAAGAAAAAATGGTGGAAGATGGCATCATTTACCATTCCGACTTCTGAGTGATAAAAAACTGTTTTTCTGGAAGCAAGCAAGACTTCCTCTTGCTTGGTTCATCTGATGCCCTTTCAAAAGGGAAGAAAAGAAGAACCAGTGATCAAAAACTGTTTGTCATCACTGGAATCACGTCAGCAACCATGGTCTTACTTTCTGCCATTTTATGGGACCAATACTGAGCAGGCACCCACAATACAATAGCAAATAACCGTCTCACAATATAAACTTCTTCTAAAATTATCAAAACACTCAACAACACCACAAAGGGCAATCAACAGATGTAGTGAATTCAAAACTCACAAAATCAAAGATTAGGAACAGAGAAAAAACCAGGTACAGTAATGTTCCCAAGCCAAAACACCTGTTTGAAGGCACTGAATATTCACTCAATTTAATATTTAAACAGTAAATACAAATGCAGAATATTCACTCAAATTGATAAGGAAGAAAAGAATTGAAAAGGACCATGTGGACGATAAAGCTGAAAAATTGGGCTTAACCAACTTCTATTGCTTTCCTAATTTCCTAAAAATAAGCTTAATATATGAGAACTTTTTAATTTGTTATGATATTATCACATTTACACACAAAATTCTAATTTTCAATTCTTTAAAAAGTTTTATCAAAAATCAATCTATTTTTGTGCAAGCAAACATAAGGCTAAGTTATTCCCAGCAGCAACGTAAGGTTTGAACCAACATAAAGATGTACTTAAAGAACATAAACACAAAATTTTTTTTTTTTTGGTTCACCTTGCCAAAGTCTCATCGAAATCACACTAGCTCCATCAAACACATTGTCATTTTGGTTCTTCGAAGTGCCACATGTCAGTTATAATACACAAGCAAAGCCAAATTTAAAAAAAGTAGTATTAAAACTTTGTACGAATTGTAATAGATGGAAGAAGAGAAATTTAATTACAACAAACTATTAAAGGTTTGAGAGCATATTATAGAGCTAATATAAAAGAAGATAGTTGAGGAATAAAAATAGGAATAAAAGGCACTCAATGAGAGACATTTATAAAGACATGATAGATAGGATGCACAAGTGAGATCAAACCAAGCACTAGAGTTCTAATGAAAGAACCTTCAACTTTGAATTGCATCTCCCGAATTTTGCTCATCTTCTAATTGGTTTCCACCTTTCAATGGAATATGGGACTCCCTGTAAGCGACAGTTTGCAAGGAATCCCATGGTACATGTCACGACCCAAAATTCTGAACCGTGACCGGCGCATAATTTAAGTATTCTTAAATCATGCAAGCCTTATCAGAGTATCTTGAACGAATATATAGTCAATTACTAATCCCAAAAATAGACAAAATCCAAATAAATAAAATGCTGAATAAACATCATAAATATCCCATAAGTAAACTGCGGAGTCTCTACAGATTTCAAATAAAAACTTAAACTGTTCAATAAACTAAACTAATTATTAGCCCGAGAAAACATGAATTCGGGCATACCATGAGAACAAATCAAAGTTGTCCCTCTCCAGAAAATGGACTGAATATTTGGATCAGCTGCAGAATTCTACTGATCTGAAACAGATAACAGACAGAGAAAACGTGGTTTGAGCTAGATGCTCAGTGAATGATAATTATAGCACACAACGGGGTAGGAACAGGCAGACGCTTGATTAATTTCACAATAAATTTTCTATTCAATAAAATTATGCTCATGCTGTCAAAATCATTAATAAAATGATTTCATAAAACATATATATAAAATAAATTCATTCAATAAAAATTTTATGGTGATTGCACTGCAGGTGATGATACCCCACATCACCAAAGGCCAGATGGTAAGCGCGCTACCAGATATCAGATACCTTCCTCCTCCTTCACAGATATCAATGCATATGATACTAATGCAAACCAAAAACTGCAATGATGCATGACTCGACAATGCAACCTAATACCGTGATAGTCCACACGGCGGGACCAGATAACAGAAACAGATACTGGGCACAGGTACCAATTCAAAATAGAAAATCAATTTGTACAAATCAATCAAAATCAATAAAAAATTTCAGAATAACTGATAGTGCAATTCCAATAGTGTATTTCAATAATTTCAGAGAGTCGAATAAATCAAATCAATATCAAATCAATTCAATAAAATCAAATCAATCTCAATTCAATTCAATAAAATCAAATCAATCTCAATTCAATTCAATAAAATCAAATCAATCTCAAATCAATTCAGTAACACATCGGTAAATTTTATAGTCAAATATCAATCAATATAAATACATTAAAGGCACATTCTTAATCCTAATGGGTCTAATGCAGAGATAGTTAGCAAAATCAATTATTTAATCAAAATTGAAATAAAATTTAATAATAAAATAAAACTATAGAAAATCACATATAAAATCATTATTAAAATATTAATTTAAAATTTTATTTAATAACAAACTTAATGCTAAGAAATTTTAAAAGGGACAAAAACGGTGCCATGCACTATAATTACCACTCACCTGGAACCTCCAAAATAATAGCTAGATTCAATAAAAGAGAAACAATTTCAGCTGACAGAATGAATATTTGAATCTCCTACATATCCAAAATATAAAAGAAATATTAAATAATAATAAAATAAAATAATTTTAATATATATATATATATATATATATATATATATATATATATATATATATATATATATATAAACCTTGGACGGACGTGGATACAAGGGGATTCAAATGCGTGGATACAAGGGGATTCAAATATATATATATATATATATATAAACCTTGGACGAAGGGATTCAAATGCGTGGACGAAGGGATTCAAATGCGTGGACGAAGGGATTCAAATGTTTATATATATATATATATATATATATATAAACCTTGGACGGACGTGGACGAACATACAAAGGTTTATATATGTATATAATGTAAATTGAAGGTTACTTATCTCACAGTAATCATGATCAATCCAATTCAATACTAATGATCAAAGAAAAAAAATAAATAAATTTCTAGGGTAGTTGTAACAAATCAATAAAAGAAAATAAAATCAAATCCATCCATTATTGAATAAAGAATGAGAATTTTTACCTTGAAAACAGAATCGAATGTGATGAATAGAGAAGGAAAAATTTAGGGATTCTCTGTTTGAGAGTATTTGATAGAAAAAGGGGGTGACAAACAGGTTTTGAGAGCAAAGTTTAGCAGGAGAGATAATTAGGGTATATATATATTTCAAGAATCTATTAGGTGTAGAATGGAAATAGAATTATTATTGAACTGGGTTGTTCAGATTGCAGATATATATTTAATTTCAAAAATAATATATATATCTAAAAATAAATAAGCAGACCATCTAATAAAATATATATATATTTTTATAAATATATTAAATTATTGTTAGCTAGTTAAAATAATAAATAATAAATGTATATGGGTTTTCACAGTACACGTCCACCCACTTGAACACGGGCAATTGCTTCCGCAGTAGGGTTCCAAACCAGCAGCTGCCCACCCAAATCTGAAAAAAATTGCTCACCATTCCTTGAAAATCCCAATGGCAAGCACGGGCGCATAACCTCAGGGTATGCTATGGTAAATAATTTAGTCCAAGACTCTTTAACTCCATATTCAAGCAATATCCACAACTCAACATGATGAGGAACATGGAGGGGCAGAGCAACATACTCATTCAAGGAAAAAATTGACTCAAAAGAATCGACAGGATCTGGTAGACCTGTTGTTTTGATAACCTCATTGCACAAGTCGAAAGAAACAATTACATCTTCAGGACTATGGTATCTTGTCCCCCAATGAAATGTACCATTTGCACCCTTATGGCCTCTATGATCATTAAAAAAGCCATCACGATATTTATAAGAAGGCAAAATCCAAGCATTCAAAGTGACATCAACTTTTCTCCATGTATCATCCCTTAGGCTATATATCTCCACCAGGTAATCCCATTGGGAATCAACAGATGAATATTCAAAAATCCTGAGAACTTTGCAATCACTAGTTCTTGGGTCAAATCCGAATTCTACTATTTCCAATGAAATAGAATGATGAGGAGGACGCGGAACGTTCGATTCAGGTAGGATCTTAGTTTCTGTGGTTGTAGGGTTCCATAGAACGATGTTACTCTCAGAGTCATAAATATCATCCCATAATCCTAGCAAATTCTCAATGTAATATACATCACGGAGACAAATTAAACCATTACAGCAAGAACCCACAATGTCAATAAATGAACATTTTTCAATTATATCCTTTGGATATGGTATCTCCTGAGGAGCAGACAAATCGAATGTATCAGAGGAGAGGAAGGAAAAAGCATAATATTCAAAATCCTCAGCGTTATAATCCTGAAATTTGACAAGGACACGGGGATTGGCATTCAAATCTTCAGAATCAGAATCAGAGAGTAGGTTCTTATATATATAATTAGGATCAGAAAAGAGAGCACACCAAGATTTGCAGACGCACCTGAATCTGATGAGGCATATGACGGGTAATCTGAACAAGATGTTGAGTACCAAATGTTTAGGCAGATAATCAACAGCCATGGTAGATATTAGTTTTCTTGATCAGAATGCCAAGAAAGATAGCCGAAAGAAGAGAGCGCACTTCTCACAAATATCAAATTCTTAGCCACTAGGTAAGAACACTGATTTGGAAGCTTCCAATGGTATACTGATTTGGAAGCTTCCAATTGTATACGACATGCCATATATGGCTAAAAAAAATAAACCACTGGTGGTTGACAAACATATAATTTATTAATTAAATTATAATGACATATCTTTATATTATTTAAAAAACATGTCTAAGCTTAGTTTGAAATCTATTAATCAAATTATTTTAAAATTAAATAATAAATATTTTATATTTTTTAAAATACATATTTAAGTTTCAAATTTGAAAATTGTTTGGCCCAATTTTTATGCTGAGGCCATCAAATTTTCATGACTTTTAATGTTGAGGTTATATTAAATTTGACTAAAATTGAGTTCAAATGTAATATAAATTTACATGATAAAACATTTATTTTGACAATTAATTTGAATGACTATAACATGGAAAATGGATAACAAAAAAGTTATATTACGTCAAAGATTTTTTAGTATATTAACAAGATGAAAATAAAATTCAAACAACAATGTAGAGGAAAAGCTAAAATTTTAAATTTTTTTTTTATCAAATATATGTGATGATTTTCCAAAAGGGTGAGAATACGCTTTTTCCATCATAATGCTTTGAGTAACATTAGTTTGGGCTTTTCCAATCTTGAAAGTGCTAAAGAGCTGTCATATTAATCAAAGTTGGTTGAAAGCATCTCCAAAGTTTAAAATATTTGGTCACAAATCAATCACAGCATATAAAGGCTTTAATGTGAATTTTTTATGTTGTTCATCCATCACACTACTAACACTTTTACCACCAGATAACTTGCTATTTAATTTCTAACTTATTGTACCAATCATGACATTTTTACAAGTTTCTTTTATATATATATATATTAGATTCGTTGGAAAAGGGACTCGACGCTCAATACATCAATAGGCTATAGCCAACATTACATGGAGGTTTTATGAAAGGGTTTAGAAATAAAAAATAAAGAAAACTCATGGTTAAAACAACAAGTCTAGCTACCCAAAAAAATTGCCTCAAGTCAAATAAATTAGTTCCTAATTGAGACAGTTTGCCCACTTGAATCGTCACCCCGAAGACCAAAGAATATTGGAGTAAAAAATGACTGAAACACCTAAAGCAAAACTCCAAGAAAAATTGTATCAAGGATCCGAGTAGTAGCAACCAAGCATTATTTGAATTAATTAAAATACAAGGTCATGAAAGTCAGAATCTCTGAGACTATGGGGAAAGAAAAGAAAAGGAAGAGATAAAGTCCAAGACTTGCCATCTCTTATGGCCAAAAGGGGTAGCCGAACGAGGAGGCTAACACTTACACGCTCAAGATGCCGTCTTCCTTCCAACCCAACAAACTAAAGACATCCTCAAAGTTAAGATCTACACCCTTACAGAAGAAGCACACCTAATACAAAAGAAACACATGCAAATTTAGATGATATCCTTTCAATTTCACATAGATCTAAAATCAAAAATCCATCAAAAACTATATACAAATCAACCCATTAGAGGGGGGCTGGATGAACTCACATTCCAAGTTCAATATCTTCTTGTGTTCCATAAACACAACTCAATTGCATTGAACAATAAAGATTTTCTTTTTTTAACTTATTCTCAAATAAAATTAGTGAAATAGGATAAAAATAAAATAAAATCCGTAATCCTTCTTTTTATTCTATCATTCATTTCCTTTCCTGATTCCAAAAGGATAAAACCTCTATTCTTAGAAAATATACAATGCTATTACTTTAGATTTTAAAGTTTATAAAATAAAAAATATTAAAGTTTTAAATTTAGAAATTAATTACAAGGTAAAAATTGTTGGCAACCATACATCTTGATTTTATTTTATAATTTTTTTTATGACCTCTCATACTCAGTAACCACTGGTCTGATTATTTTCAGAATTGAGTTACTATTAGCCCTATATAAGGGAGCTCACCTAGTGTGATTTTTATAAACTTTTTTAAAATCTAATTATATCATTTTCTTTTCTTGATTTATTTGGTATTTTTTTTTAGTTTCATATTAATTTCTCTACCTAATATTTTTTTATAAAAACATTTCCTGTATTTTTGTAAATAATAAAAATAATGAAGAGTATTTTTTGAAATTCTAGTATTCCCCCCTTCCCACTTTTAATTTTTTTTTCAACATCTTTCAATTATAGTCAATTTTTTTTTAAATTTTTGAGAGTTTTAGTTTGATTTTAAATATTTACTGTTTTTAGTTAACAGTAAAAATTGAAATAAATTGACAGTCAAAATTATATATAAAAAAGAAACCAACAATTAAAATTATATCATGTTAACTAATTTAAATTAATTTTGATTATAGGTTAAAAAAAAAAACTTTTAACACCATGCTAAAAGTGTTAAAAAAGGCTATAATTATAAAAATTTGAAAAAAAAATTGTTAGTATTAATCCTTTAAATTACATATTATTATTTACTATTAATAAAATTGTTTATGAGTAAGTATTTTTATCTATATAAGTTTTTTTTTTAAATAAGACTTATAATAAGATTAAAATTTTAATATGTTAATTATATATTGTAAATTAAAAAAATATAAAATAATTTGATCATTTGGTAAATTCCTCCATTCATATTTTTATATTTATTAATTAATTATTATAAAAGAATAAAACATTATAAGTAAAAAATTATGCTACTGATTTAATGAATTTTTATTATTTATTAATTTATAAATATATATATATAATGTAAATTAAAAATTAAATTATTTAAAAAAATTATATATGGTAAATATATTGATGAAAAGTTAAATTATATAATTTAAAAATACATTGTTATAATTATATATTATAGATTAATTTTATTCTTTAATATAACTCTAGATACTCATATATTTACATAATTAAATAAAATTAAAAGATAAAAAAATCAAAACCTTTATGTTAATTATCAATTATAGTAAAAACTTTTAATTATATCAATTTAATCATGAACCTTTCCATAAGTTTTCAATTTTAATAATAAATTTAATTAAAAATAATTAACTCTTGACAAAAATAATTTAAATTTTTCATTTGTTATCATTTTTAGCTGCTTCTTTTAGTTTCATTAAGATATTCAATAATTTTAATATTTTTGTTAATTTTAACAAATTTTATGTTGATAAAAAAATAATAAATGAATAACATATCTAATATTATTATCTAAATTTTTAATTTTTTTTCTCTTTTCTTTTCACTTATACTTTTAATTCACATCTTTCTCCCCATTTTGTTTCAAATTTAAGGAAAAAAAAAGAAAAAAAAATCAAATATTTTAAAATAAAATATTGACAAATAATAAAACTAAAATAAATGTAATTACAATTTTCAAAATCATAGATAAATTAATTAAAATAATATTTTTTACCAATTTAAAAATAACTGCTAAAATTATTATAAAAGTAAAAATAATTAGCTAATATTAATAATGTATGTAAATATTTAAATTATTTTTATCAATTAAATAATACAATTAGTCTAATTTCTAAAATTAAAACTAATATCAAAGTTTGAGATTAAATTAATAAAAATAAAAGATTATACTAAAATTAAAAAAATTTATAAAGGTTTTATTTTTTTCAATCATTTAGCCATTAAATAAAAATATAAAATTTATATAAATAGATAAAAATTTGAATTGAATAAAAATTTAATTAAAATTTTAATATAATAAATAGTATAAAAACTATAAGGGTATTTTATCATGCCTATTATGCTGTAGTTACTCAGCCTGATGTATAAAAGTTATCATTATCAACGCATCAACTAACCAATATCTTGGTTATTTATTGAACTTGGGTTTTTTTAAGTGTATATATATATATAAAAAAAACAAATTTGTCTTTCTTTTTTTTTATGTAAATAAAATAAAATTATAGTTAAAGCTGAAATTGAAAGTGGAATTAAAATTAAAATCTTATTGAAGATTGATTTTAAAAATAAAATTAAGTAAAATTGAAAATTAATGTAGAATAAACACATCTAGCAAGACACGGCAAGGATTCTCATTCTAATTCAGGTTTGGATTTCATCCATAAGGTAGTAGTTGTAGAAATTGAAGATACCAAATTCCACATAACTATATATTATCGAAGAAACTAGTTGTAAGTCGTTCTTAACAGTTAATTCTTGCAAAGTCTCTCCCTCTTCGTGTTGGGTTGAAGAATCAATCTGCTGCTGTTGACGAGGCACACACCTCTCTGCATTTTGGTTCTGGCACAATTTTTATTGAGTTGGGTTTTGGAATTGGAATCTACCACATGCACATCTCTTGAAAAATTGACTCACTTTCCTTTTCAACAATCAGAGGAGCATTTGGGGTAGTGGGGATATTGACTGGTGTGTCTCGCATTCTAATGGCTTCTCAGGATCAGTTGGGACAAAGTTTGTTTTCACTCTCTCACCACAGAATACTGGCTTTAAATATTATGTTCAATATAAATTCAACTTTAAATTTAAAACTCATCTTCCATAATACGAGCATAATCATTGCTGTGAAGTGTTAAATTTAATCATTATGCCATGCAAAACAGTATGTAAAATGTGTAAAATTAGAGTACTTCATATGAGCAAAGTCATTTACATTAGCCAAATATATATATATATAACACCAGAAAACAACAACCAAAGTAATATAAAAAAACCAGAGGTAAATTGGAGACTTCAGCTTTAGAACAGCCAGCTTTTGTTAACTAGACGGCCAAATGATTGGCTCCTCTCCTAGCAAACTCAATTTTAACATGCTTCAGCTTTTTGGCAGGACTTATTCATGCTGAAGGAAATACAACTTCATCTCCTGTCTTGCATCCAAATACTAATTCATTCTCTGGCATCAATGAGCAGTCTTGAAATTGTTCTCCATTCCTATCAAGACAGAAATATACTTGAAATAACATCTTCTTCGGAATGGACTTTTCTTTATTGCAATGTATGATGGGTCTTGTCAGGTGGTTGAAAGCTCTTTTAATATCATCGATATTGTATTTAGCATTGTTTGGAGTAATGCCTGTTCCAATAAAAAGAATTTTAACAAGTTTTAATACTATATAAGATAAAAACAAAAATATTAAGAAAATATAGAGTAATTACTACCTGCTGTTTCCAATACTCTGAGAATATTTACTTGCTCAACCCTGTCTATTGATTTCTTGTAGAACTGGAATAGGTCCCAACCAGTGCAAATGCCATGTTTAACCCACTCATGTTCCCATAAGTCAGTATTAGACTGTTTGGCATCGAAATTTGGCCACAACTTGTTTAGCTCACTAATAATGGGAGAGTTAATCAGCTGTAAAATAATTAAAAATAAATAAATTGTTAATTTTTGAGAATTAGAACACTAAACTTTAACTTTATACATAAATACATGCACATACCTTGTTAGCATCAAAGGGAGGTCCTTTGCATTTCGTAGGATTAGGACTACGGCCACCGATATTGACAGGCCACATTCCATGGAGAGTGAAATTATCATCTTTATAAGGTTTATTACACTTGCTGGGAACACTAGATTTACAATAAGAGGGTGGCCACCAAAACACTAAATAAAAAGCATTATATGTGGTCACACTAGCAGCAATAGTAAAAATATAGAGAGTAGTGAGTGCGAAGATATAAGTAGGCACCTTCATTGTTGGTTTTGAAAAGCTTATAAGTTGGTTTTGAAAAGAGAACATGATATGACTCCTTTATATAAGGAAGAAGGATTGAGTTTTTGAGCTCGATTGCTCACAGTAGGGGAAAATAGGAATTATTTCACTCAGTACGCAAGGAGGAAGATAGTAAATATTTGTTTCGTATGCATGGTAATAGTCCTAATAAATATATGTTCCGTATGCATGGTAATAGTCCTATATGTGTGCATAAATTTTTGGCATAAAACAAATGGCATGTGAACTTTTATAGTGAAAAGAATATCAACAGATGATATGATGCTTGTTAATATGTGATCCCCATGACTATTAATTGACAGGATATCTTATCTTTCCTTATAAATGTGATATCTTATGGATAGAATATCTTATTATTCCACATATTTATGTATGGACTATGCAGGACTCAATCTCACATGTGAAGAATTGCTCAGAATCAGAATGGCATATAATGAACATGTCCAGAGAATGTTGACGAAGAGCTTTCACTTTGAAGAAATCAACAAGTGTGCCAATTTCTACTTAAAAAGGCAGAAGATAGTATAGAATCTCTCAACATCATATTGAAGGCCTTGGAGATCATGGGATATATTCCATGAAAAAAAAAAAAGTTATTTCTTCCTTTTAATATTTTCAATTGTTGCGTTACTAACCAATGATTTATTAACCTAATGGTTAATGATGAGGCGGGCTTGGAAAAGATTACAGGTTCAAACTTGAGGGTTGTAAGTGTACCATTTGATCTGAGGTCTTACAACTCGCTATTTGACTCCTGTGATTTTCAGGCTATTATTGGGGCTCAAGGAATGATTAATCTGGTTGACTAGCAGTTGAGATACACCACCAAACGAAAAAAAAAAAAAAAAACTGTTGCGCTACTAGGCCAGAAAGAGAATATGTGGGAAGTTTCTCCACTTTTTATAAGACATAAACATTTTATCATTATAATACTAATCAAATAATTATTAGACTATATTATCATTTACTAAAAAAAATAGGACAATAAAAGAAAAGAACAAATAGCTTTAGAATAAATTCTTTGAATTATTTAATTTTTAAATTATAAATTTTAAAATAAAATTAAATGGTAAAAAATAATTTAATAATTTATCTTGGAAGTCATACAACTGAAATATGATGGTAACACAATTAGAACATGACTATTATCCATATATATATATATATATTATTTTCTTATATTAGCTATTTTTTCAATATATATTTTAAAAAATAAATTATTTTTTAAAATCATAATTTGAAAATAATCACATGGACATGTATTGTGTCCTTATGAACATTAATTTTAGTCTAAATTATTAGGCCAATCAAATTATTAAAAAAACAATTTAAGAAATTAATCATTTCGCTTTAATTTCTAATGTAAAATAATTATATTCATTAGATTTTATAATTTTAATGTAATGGTTCTTCCATTCAAATTCGCTATATTTCGTCAATGAGAAGAGGAAGAAAACCTTTTTGGTTCACTCTTTCCAGTATACTTCCTTCTTTGCCTTGAGATTTTATAAGGCCATAGTCTATAAGACTATTTTTCTTTATAGAACTTAACATTTCGAGGTTTAAAAAGATGATTAATTAATTTGTTGTTTTATTGATTTCAACTTCCCATTCCATACATTAGTTTAGAATTTGAAATTATTATCAGCGTATCATAACTAGCAATCTTTATTAACTTTTGTGACTTGCTAAAAATAGATCTTTCACAATGCAATGCTCTCATCTCGTGATGAGTTAAGGTTTTCTCAATGGTCTAATTTTTCTTAGGTATAACCCAAGTGCAAAAATCTCTCTAAAATTTAGAAGATTACTCAATATCTGCAGTCCGGACACAATACATAGCAATTGCTCAGTTTTGAATCCCTGGAAAACATGAATTCTTAACTCAAAACAGAGAAATAACTTGAAAATAAGAGTCTTCTTGAAAGCCAATCACGGAACTTTTCAATGGACAATATATAGACTAGTTGTAACTCTATTACTGTCAATATTCATTCCATGAAGTTGGATGGTTAGGAATATGCACTTCACAGTTGGTATATTCTCAGAACTTGAAAATATCCAATGTGTCAAAGCAACTCCGTAAAGGATTTCATAAAACAGGTACTATCATCCAAATAATTTGATGTTCTTTGAACAATTTAATCTTTAAATACAGCAAACAGATGGAATTGCAATATTTACCACTTGAACTGCAAATACAAATGCAGAATATACACTCAAATTGACAAGGAAGAAAAGAACTGCAATGACCGCGGATTAGAAAGCTGAAAAATGGGCTTATCAACTTTTAAACGTTAATAACCTATTTTATTAGATTTTTAAAGACAATTAATAGCATTAAATTTAGATTTAATTGAATTATCATAAAATCAAATAACTCTTAACAAAAACTAGAAGCAGGCCCCAGTGTTGATGCAGTCAAACGGTATTGCAAATGGCTTGGGATCATACTCGAGTTAAGAAAACATTGTATCTTTTATATTGCAACAGAAACATCTTCATAATAAAACATAAAAGTAAAAAAAATACTATATATTTCCCAATATTTGTAAACTACTGTATTCATGGCTGGATGGCTTCAATAAACAAAGAGAAATGAGACATCTAACCTGGATACAACTGGTTAGGATGAGTATAATAAGGCTGGTGAATAAAATTAGTCCCAAAAAGCTGAAGTCTTGACCATTCTTAGAAGCCCAAAAGGTGCATCCAGTTAGAGAGCAAACCACAGTTAAGGTTAGAATTAGTGATTCAAGCATGACCATCACCTGTAGCAATTGGAATTAAAAAAAAAAAAAAAAAAGAAAGAAGAAGAAAGAAGAAGAAGAAGAAAAAGGGACATTTTTTAAGCTACCAACAGCAAGCGAAAACTACTCCGGTAACATAATAGGCACTTTCTAACCACATAAAAATGGCACATAATTTTTGCTGGCAATAACATTTTAAGATATTAGAGTCATAAGACATAACAGTGCGTATCTGTTGAGTTTAATTTTGTCATTTATTCCTGCATTCATTCGCAGGGTCCCATGCCTCCAACAAATGAGGCTTATCATTTATAGCTAGCTAATATAAAAAGCAATGGCAATGCCTCACAATTAAAGGATAGTCCCTTGCACAAGGAATTTTTAGGGATTTGAGTTAGCTTGTTATTTCTGCAACCAAAGATGCAAAATTTAGAATCTATTAAAACAAAGTACGAGAGGAGAAATCCTGAAACACTTATCTTGCTGCAAGTAAAACTTGCAACTCGTGTAAATAGGGACCCATACCCAGCTACCCAGCAGAAAGGAAGAGATCATTAACAATGAAAAGTAAGAGTATAAGATCAAGAACTTGATGAGAAAGTTCATGTTAAAAAGAAAGGCAAAGAAGGAAATAAATAAATGCACAGAGCTTTATAATCTTAATTCACATTTCCTTCTGTCAATATGACTGAATTAAGCTAAAAGTTTCACCATGAATCTATCCAAAGTAACTTAGCAAACCACTTTCAATATAATTAAGATGCATAGCTATTACATAGGAATGAAGGATTACATGGGTAAGAGAAAGAATGAAGGATGGTAACAAAAATTAACAATGATTAGCGTCATGCTCACAGAGCATTGTGAAATGAAAAGCAAGTTTGAATTACTCATCCAGTTAAATTGACATCAGATAAGAGAATTCGAACTTGACCATGTAACATTTACCTCATTCAAATGAGTTTTAAGTGCAAGTATGGGATGTCGACAAAGTAACAGATACTGGGTCACCAAACAGAATCTCAATGACATGACATCCTCATAAACATAATAAAAAAAGAAAAAAAATGCCAGCATTATCCGTAAACCAAAACCAAGTTCTCTAAGCATTCTATTTGAATTCCATGAATTGCATTCAACATTTGAGCAAAATAACAAATGCCGATTGTAACATTTGGCAGATCAATTCCCTCTCTAGACTTCAATTACGATTCACCTAAGAAGTACCTTCTAAGTTCTACAACTTACAGTCAAGCCCTTAAAAGCAAAACTTAGCACGAGTATCAACATGTATATATCAAGCATAATTTCAGTTAATATAGAAAAACCAAACCAAAACAAACCAAAAAATAAGAAATTTTTTACAAATCAAACTGCACCATGAAAGAATTAGATATTTGGATCTTGGAACCTTTTGCAAGTTGGGAAGTAGCTTGCCCAGTTGCAGGAAATTCTGACTGATCACATCTGAGCAATTCCACAACCCAAGTATACTTCCAAAGGGTGTTAAAAAAGAACTCAACGAAAAACCTTGATTGTTGCTTTCAAAATGTGACTCTGGTATGGGCAAGTTTGCTTTTCAATTTAATACATAACACAGCTACCCACCAAAGGCCAGTGTCTTGCATAATAGGCACCAAAAATTGTTGGCAATGAAAGAAGTATAAGACTTAAAATGGATACCTCGTCAGGTTCATCTGATTATAACTTCAGCATCATGCTAAACTTAAGATTCAATACATTGGCAAGTCTAGATGAAAATGGAGGAAATGACACACACGAAATATACAAATAGGCAACGGACAGACTCTAAACCTCAAAAAATATTAAGAATGATGTGTCATATTTCTAAGATATTTGCCAAATTGCAATGGGATAACAAAGGGGGAGAGAGAGAGAGGAATAAATAAGACAAAAAACTTACCCAAGATTGAATATGATAAGTGGAAGACAATATATAAATAAAAGCTCTTCATTGAAGAGAAAAGGGTGAGAGCTTTTCCTTTAGTGATTAGCAGGATAATAAGCCCAGCATGGAGGCCCTATGATAAAACAGCCAGATAATCAGCCTAATGCCTTCCACAAGCCCAAACCACATATTCAACTAACAACTTCACAATTACAGCAATAAATTGAATTTTAGTGTCAATTTAAAAACCAACTATACGTACAATATACAGAGCAACTCACAATGAAAAAGGTTGTAATTGACTCATTCATCCATCTATTCTTCTTAAGAAGATGAACGATGAGAATGCAAGCACAAAGGAGTGGCACAAACAAAGTTATAGAATCAAGAGAGGCTATTTGAAATTTTATTTTAGAAATTTATGTTCTTTGAGATTCTTGTGGTGTAAAGTATAATTTAAATTGTTTGTCTTTATAAAAGACCTTCTGTTTTTTCTGTAAATAATAAATATTTTTAAAAATTTTTTTATGCCATTTTAGCTTCTCTGAAAAATTTCAACAAATAAAAATGGTTAAATATAATCAGATGGAAACTGTTTTTAGCTCTTTTGGGCAAAAGTAATACAGTACTTAATTTTGAGGATTTGCATGTTAAATTTAGGACCCTTATTTAGAAATTTGATTTTTCCTCTGATTTGGTTTTCTTTAGTTGCTAATGAGGCAAGGTTCGCAGAAGCAGTTAAACATGGATATTTAGTACCACTTCACTGTTCCATATTCTCTGACCAGCATACTCCAGTTACTGCTCACTGATGCTTGGTTAAAGAAGATGATAAAGAGGCTCCAAGCTTCCTTTTCGAATCTGTAGCGCCAGGCTTTTGGGTTTCAATTGTTGTAACAAATGTTCATTCTTTCTTGGTTTGGACATAGGTAAGAGTCTGTTACATCATATAAAATTATTAATATTATTATTAATGATATACTAATGGCTTCAGGGACTCTACGGTGTCATTGGAGCTCAGCCAGCAATTTAAATTTTGGCAAAAGAAAATACGGTTACAATAATGGACCATTTCCAAAATGGAAGTATCTATTAGAAAAAGTGTCACAACGTGAGTCATAACAAATGCATAGTTGCAAGGGACTTGATGCTCAACACATCAATAGCCTATAGCCAACATTACTTGGAGGTTTTAGTAAAGGGTTTAGAAAAAAAAAAAAATAAAGAAAGTTCATGTTTAAAACAGCAAGTCTAGCTACCCAAAAAAATTGCCTCAAGCCAAATAAATTAGTTCCTAGTTGAGACAGTTTGCCCACTTGAACCGTAACTCCGAAGACCAAAGAGCAATGTCACCATTGAGAACGAAGCCTCCCACCTAGTAGGAAAATGGAGCCAACCAAAGACCGTTGAAGTAAAAAATGACTAAAACACCTAAAACAAAACTCCAAGAAAAATTGTATCAAGGATCCGAGTGGCAGCAACCAAGCATTATTTGAATTAATTGAAATACAAAGTCATGAAAGTCAGAATCTACGAGACTATGGGAAAGAAAAGAAAAGGAAGAGATAAAGCCCTAGACTTCTCATCTCTTATAGCCAAAAGGGGTAGCGAGCAGGAGGCTAACACTTACATGCTCAAGATGCCGTCTTCCTTCCAACCCAATAAACTAAAGACATCCCCAAAGTTAAGATCTACACCCTCACAGAAGAAGCACACCTAATACAAAAGAAATACATACAAATTTAGATGATGTCCTTTCAATTTCACATAGATTTACAAGCAAAAATCCATCAAAAACTATATACAAATCAACCCATTAGAAGGGGGCTGGATGAACCCACATTCCAAGTTCAATATCTTCTTGTGTTCCATAAACACAACTCAATTGCATTGAACAATAAAGATTTTATTTTTTTTAATTATTCTCAAATAAAATTAGTGAAATAGTATACAAATAAAATAAAATCCACAATCCTTCTTTTTATTCTATCCTTCATTTCCTTTCCTGATCCCAAAAGGATAAAACCTCTGTTCTTAGAAAATAGAAATCACAATTCTATTACTTTAGATTTAAAAAAGTTTATAAAATAAAAAATATTAAAATTTTAAATATAGTAATTAATTACAAGGTAGAAAGTGTTAGGCAACCATGCATCTTGATTTTATTTTATATATTTTTTTTATGACCTCTCATATTCGGTAACCCACTGGTCTGATTATTTTCAGAATTGAGTTACTATTAGGCCTACATAAGGGAGCTCACCTAGTGTGATTTTTATAAAATTTTTTAAAATCTAATTACATCATTTTCTTTTTTTGATTTATTTGGTATTTTTTTTAATTTCATATTAATTTCTCTACCTAATAATTTTTTATAAAAACATTTCCTGTATTTTTGTAAATAATAAAAATAATGAAGAGTATTTTTTGAAATTCTAATATTCCCCCCTTCCCACTTTTAAATTTTTTTTTCAACTTCTTTCTATTATAGTTGATTTTTTTTTTAATTTTTGAGAATTTTAGTTTGATTTTAAATATTTATTATTTTTAGTTAACAATAAAAATTTGAAATAAATTGATAGTCAAAACTATATCTAAAAGAGAAATCAATAATTAAAATTATATCATGTTAACTAATTTAAATTAATTTTGATTATAGGTTAAAAAAAAAACTTTTAACACCATTCTAAAAGTCTTAAAAAAGTTATAATTATAAAAATTTGAAAAAAAAATTGTTAGTATTAAGCCTTTAAATTAGATACTATTATTTACTATTAATAAAATTATTTATAAGTTAGTATTTTTATCTATATAAGTATTTTTTGAAATAAGACTTATAATAAGATTAAAATTTTAATATATTAATTATATATTGTAAATTAAAAAAATATAAAATAATTTGATCATTTGGTAAATTCCTCCATTCATATTTTTATATTTATTAATTAATTATTATAAAAGAATAAAACATTATAAGTAAAAAATTATGCTACTGATTTAATGAATTTTTATTATTTATTAATTTATAAATATATATATAATGTAAATTAAAAATTAAATTATTTAAAAAAATTATATATGGTAAATATATTGATGAAAAGTTAAATTATATAATTTAAAAATACATTGTTATAATTATATATTATAGATTAATTTTATTCTTTAATATAACTCTAGATACTCATATATTTATATAATTAAATAAAATTAAAAGACAAAAAAAATCAAAACCTTTATGTTAATTATCAATTATAGCAAAAACTTTTAATTATATCAATTTAATCATGAACCTTTCCATATGTTTTCAATTTTAATAATAAATTTAATTAAAAATAATTAACTCATCAATTGACAAAAATAATTTAAATTTTTCATTTGTTATCATTTTTAGCTGCTTCTTTTAGTTTCATTAAGATATTCAATAATTTTAATATTTTTGTTAATTTTAACAAATTTTATGTTGATAAAAAAATAATAAATGAATAACATATCTAATATTATTATCTAAATTTTTAATTTTTTTTCTCTTTTCTTTTCACTTATACATTTAATTCACATCTTTCTCACCATTTTGTTTAAAATTTAAGGAAAAAAAAAAAGGAAAAAAAATCAAATACTTTAAAATAAAATATTGACAAATAATAAAACAAAAATAAATGTAATTACAATTTTCAAAATCATATATAAATTAATTAAAATAATAATTTTTATCAATTTAAAAATAAATGCTAAAATTATTATAAAAGTAAAAATAATTAGTTAATATTAATAATGTATGTAAATAGTTAAATTATTTTTATCAATTAAATAATACAATTAGTCTAATTTCTAAAATTAAAACTAATATCAAAGTTTGAGATTAAATTAATAAAAATAAAAGATTATACTAAAATTAAAAAAATTTATAAAGGTTTTATTTTTTTTAATCATTTAGCCATTAAATAAAAATATAAAATTTATATAAATAGATAAAAATTTGAATTGAATAAAAATTTAATTAAAATTTTAATATAATAAATAGTATAAAAAATATAAGGGTATTTTATCATGCCTATTATGCTGTAGTTACTCAGCCTGATGTGCAAAAGTTATCATTATCAACGCATCAACTAACCAATATGTTGGTTATTTATTGAACTTGGGTTTTTTCAAGTGTCTATATATATATATATATATAAACAAATTTGTCTTTCTTTTTTTATGTAAATAAAATTAAATTAAAGTTAAAGCTGAAATTGAAAGTGGAATTAAAATTAAAATCTTATTGAAGATTGATTTTAAAAATAAAATTAAGTAAAATTGAAAATTAATGTAGAATAAACACATCTAGCAAGACACGGCAAGGATTCTCATTCTAATTCAGCTTTGGATTTCAACCATAATGTAGTAGTTGTAGAAATTGAAGATACAAATTCCACATAACTATATATTATCAGAAGAAACTAGTTGTAAGTCGTTCTTAACAGTTAATTCTTGCAAAGTCTCCCTCTTCGTGTTGGGTTGAAGAATCAATCTGCTACTGTTGATGATGTTCATGAACATGTGCAATTTTTTA